>NC_056444.1:86279532-86397032 GCF_018296145.1 Oncorhynchus tshawytscha
GGGAAGGCCAGCATCCTTAAGTTTAGTTATTGAGACTGTTAGGTTAGTACTATTTTGAAGTTTGAGGTTAGGTTAGTTTAGTTAGAGGTTAGGTTAGTTTAGTTAGAGGTTAGGTTAGTTAGAGGTTAGGTTAGTTTAGTTAGAGGTTAGGTTAGTTAAATGTTAGGTTAGGTTAGTTAAAGGTTAGGTTAGGTTAGTTAAAGGTTAGGTTAGTTAACGGTTAGGTTAGTTAAAGGTTAGGTTAGGTTAGGTTAGGTTAGTTAAAGGTTAGGTTAGGTTAGTTAAAGGTTAGGTTAGGTTAGTTAAAGGTTAGGTTAGTTAAAGGTTAGGTTAGATTAGTTAGGTTAGATTAGTTAGAGGTTAGGTTAGTTTAGTTAGAGGTTAGGTTAGGTTAGTTAGAGGTTAGGTTAGGTTAGTTAGAGGTTAGGTTAGGTTAGTTAGAGGTTAGGTTAGTTAGAGGTTTTCTATGTATGACTCACCCTTTCTCACCCTGACTAAACCGGTCTAACACGCGATCTCAGTCTGGCTGTATGTCTGACCCAAGGTGCTGGGGAGACCAGTTATCAGGGAGACCAGTTATCAGGGAGACCAGGTATCAGGGAGACCATGGGGAAGGCCAGCATCCTGGAGTAACCTCTTCACTGTTGACATTGAGACTGGTGTTTTGCGGGTACTATTTAATGAAGCTGCCAGTTGAGGACTTGTGAGACGTCTGTTTTTCAAACTAGACACTCTAATGTACTTGTCCTCTTGCTCAGTTGTGCACCGGGGCCTCTCACTCCTCTTTCTATTCTGGTTAGAGCCAGTTTGCCCTGTTTTGTGAAGGGAGTAGTATGCAGCGTTGTACGAGATCTTCAGTTTCTTGGCAATTTCTCACATGGAATAGCCTTCATTTCTCAGAACAAGAACAGACTGACGAGTTTCAGAAGAAAGCTTTTTGTTTCTGGACATTTTAATTGCAAAAGGGTTTTCTAATGATCAATTAGCCTTTTAAAATGATCAACTTGGATTAACTAACACAATGTGCCATTAGAACACAGGAGTGATGGTAGCTGATAATGGGCCTGTGTACGCCTATGTAGATATTCCATTAAAAAAAATCCAGCTACAATAGTCATTTACAACATTAACAATGTCTACACTGTATTTTTGATCAATTTGATGTGATTTTAATGGACAAATAAATTGCTTTTCTTTCAACAACTGACCCCTGCGCTGTTTATCTTTCAGATGGAAGATGTGATTGATGGCATCATCAGTTTTGAATCCGGTCTCAACGATGAGTTCTTTCAGTTGATCGACCCTGGACTACAGCTAGCCAACACGGTAGGTAGCCTTCTGTAAGTTGATGGACTCTGGTCTACAGTTAGCCAACACGGTAGGTAGCCTTCTGTAAGTTGATGGACTCTGGTCTACAGCTAGCCAACACGGTAGGTAGCCTTCTGTAAGTTGATGGACTCTGGACTACAGCTAGCCAACACGGTAGGTAGCCTTCTGTAAGTTGATGGACTCTGGACTACAGCTAGCCAACACGGTAGGTAGCCTTCTGTAAGTTGATGGACTCTGGACTACAGCTAGCCAACACGGTAGGTATCCTTCTGTAAGTTGATGGACTCTGGTCTACAGCTAGCCAACACGGTAGGTAGCCTTCTGTAAGTTGATGGACTCTGGTCTACAGCTAGCCAACACGGTAGGTAGCCTTCTGTAAGTTGATGGACTCTGGACTCTAGCCACAGCTAGCCAACACGGTAGGTAGCCTTCTGTAAGTTGATGGACTCTGGTCTACAGTTAGCCAACACGGTAGGTAGCCTTCTGTAAGTTGATGGACTCTGGTCTACAGTTAGCCAACACGGTAGGTAGCCTTCTGTAAGTTGATGGACTCTGGACTACAGCTAGCCAACACGGTAGGTAGCCTTCTGTAAGTTGATGGACCCTGGACTACAGCTAGCCAACACGGTAGGTAGCCTTCTGTAAGTTGATGGACCCTGGACTACAGCTAGCCAACACGGTAGGTAGCCTTCTGTAAGTTGATGGACTCTGGTCTACAGCTAGCCAACACGGTAGGTAGCCTTCTGTAAGTTGATGGACCCTGGACTACAGCTAGCCAACACGGTAGGTAGCCTTCTGTAAGTTGATGGACTCTGGTCTACAGCTAGCCAACACGGTAGGTAGCCTTCTGTAAGTTGATGGACTCTGGTCTACAGCTAGCCAACACGGTAGGTAGCCTTCTGTAAGTTGATCGACTCTGGACTACAGCTAGCCAACACGGTAGGTAGCCTTCTGTAAGTTGATGGACTCTGGTCTACAGCTAGCCAACACGGTAGGTAGCCTTCTGTAAGTTGATGGACTCTGGACTACAGCTAGCCAACACGGTAGGTAGCCTTCTGTAAGTTGATGGACTCTGGACTACAGCTAGCCAACACGGTAGGTAGCCTTCTGTAAGTTGATGGACTCTGGACTACAGCTAGCCAACACGGTAGGTAGCCTTCTGTAAGTTGATGGACTCTGGTCTACAGCTAGCCAACACGGTAGGTAGCCAACACGGTAGGTAGCCTGTAAGTTGATGGACTCTGGACTACAGCTAGCCAACACGGTAGGTAGCCTTCTGTAAGTTGATGGACTCTGGTCTACAGTTAGCCAACACGGTAGGTAGCCTTCTGTAAGTTGATGGACTCTGGTCTACAGCTAGCCAACACGGTAGGTAGCCTTCTGTAAGTTGATGGACCCTGGACTACAGCTAGCCAACACGGTAGGTAGCCTTCTGTAAGTTGATGGACTCTGGACTACAGCTAGCCAACACGGTAGGTAGCCTTCTGTAAGTTGATGGACTCTGGACTACAGCTAGCCAACACGGTAGGTAGCCTTCTGTAAGTTGATGGACTCTGGACTACAGCTAGCCAACACGGTAGGTAGCCTTCTGTAAGTTGATGGACTCTGGACTACAGCTAGCCAACACGGTAGGTAGCCTTCTGTAAGTTGATGGACTCTGGTCTACAGCTAGCCAACACGGTAGGTAGCCTTCTGTAAGTTGATGGACTCTGGTCTACAGTTAGCCAACACGGTAGGTATCCTTCTGTAAGTTGATGGACTCTGGACTACAGCTAGCCAACACGGTAGGTAGCCTTCTGTAAGTTGATGGACTCTGGTCTACAGTTAGCCAACACGGTAGGTAGCCTTCTGTAAGTTGATGGACTCTGGACTACAGCTAGCCAACACGGTAGGTAGCCTTCTGTAAGTTGATGGACTCTGGACTACAGCTAGCCAACACGGTAGGTATCCTTCTGTAAGTTGATGGACTCTGGTCTACAGTTAGCCAACACGGTAGGTAGCCTTCTGTAAGTTGATGGACTCTGGACTACAGTTAGCCAACACGGTAGGTAGCCTTCTGTAAGTTGATGGACTCTGGACTACAGTTAGCCAACACGGTAGGTAGCCTTCTGTAAGTTGATAGACTCTGGTCTACAGTTAGCCAACACGGTAGGTAGCCTTCTGTAAGTTGATAGACTCTGGTCTACAGTTAGCCAACACGGTAGGTAGCCTTCTGTAAGTTGATGGACTCTGGTCTACAGTTAGCCAACACGGTAGGTAGCCTTCTGTAAGTTGATGGACTCTGGTCTACAGTTAGCCAACACGGTAGGTAGCCTTCTGTAAGTTGATGGACTCTGGACTACAGCTAGCCAACACGGTAGGTAGCCTTCTGTAAGTTGATGGACTCTGGTCTACAGTTAGCCAACACGGTAGGTAGCCTTCTGTAAGTTGATGGACTCTGGACTACAGCTAGCCAACACGGTAGGTAGCCTTCTGTAAGTTGATGGACTCTGGTCTACAGTTAGCCAACACGGTAGGTAGCCTTCTGTAAGTTGATGGACTCTGGTCTACAGTTAGCCAACACGGTAGGTAGCCTTCTGTAAGTTGATGGACTCTGGTCTACAGTTAGCCAACACGGTAGGTAGCCTTCTGTAAGTTGATGGACTCTGGACTACAGCTAGCCAACACGGTAGGTAGCCTTCTGTAAGTTGATGGACTCTGGTCTACAGTTAGCCAACACGGTAGGTAGCCTTCTGTAAGTTGATGGACTCTGGACTACAGCTAGCCAACACGGTAGGTAGCCTTCTGTAAGTTGATGGACTCTGGACTACAGCTAGCCAACACGGTAGGTAGCCTTCTGTAAGTTGATGGACTCTGGTCTACAGCTAGCCAACACGGTAGGTAGCAAAATATCATACCAACAACATATGACTATGCATTCACTCCTGGAGATGAATGAATCATCTGTTGGCCCACTTCTTCAAGTGAAACACACATAGTAAGCCTTCTTGTAGATGGCTATCGCAGCAAGCAGTTAATAATGGAATCCTCTTCTCTCTTCACTGAAAGTTGACCCTCGCTCTTATTGGCTTATCAACACTTTGATAGCTGCATCTCTGTTTGTCCGTCATTGATTTTTTTTTTTTTTTGGGGGGGGCAGTTGAATGTCTATTCCGAGACAGTGGAATCCAGTCTGGCTGTGAGAGTAAACACACTTGTGACAGATGGCTAACAGTAGCCAGAACAGGGCCAGAGCAGGCCAGGGTTACAGCAGGGTAGGGTGGGGTCAGCATGGTGCAGGAGGATAGGGAGGAGGGCTGCCTGGGTGTAGAATGCTGATAGCTTAACTGTGAAGAATGTGGAGAGAGTTGGCCAACTAAGAAGACTAAAGGTTAGCTAACGGTGAACTGGAGAGAAAGAGAGGAGAGGTGTTTTTTCTCTCCTGAACATGTTTCCCCATTTCTCAACCGCCTGTTCTGAGAGAAAGGGGAAGCGGCTGAGTGTGAGAGCAGTTTGGTTCGGCAGGAGAAAGATGAGGATACTGGTTGTTCTGCAGGAGCAGCAGCATGATGATAACAAAATAAACAAGATGATTGAGGTAAACTAAATTATTGTTGTTCTGTGGAATTTGTTTGTAGTTAGATGAGATAAGAAGTTTAAAAAAAAAGTTTTGTTGGATTTGCTTAGGTTTTACATTCTCACTGAATTGATTTTGACATTGTAGCTGTCTACAGGGTCTATCTTAACTTGAAACTGAGATGTAGACATGCTAACAACGTGGTTATTACTGTATTCTGTTAATGAAACTGAGATATAGACATGCTAGCAACGTGGTTGTTACTGTATTCTGTTAATGAAACTGAGATATAGACATTCTAACAACGTGGTTATTACTGTATTCTGTTAATGAAACTGAGATATAGACATGCTAACAACGTGGTTATTACTGTATTCTGTTAATGAAACTGAGATATAGACATGCTAACAACGTGGTTATTACTGTATTCTGTTAATGAAACTGAGATATAGACATGCTAACAACGTGGTTATTACTGTATTCTGTTAATGAAACTGAGATATAGACATGCTAACAACGTGGTTATTACTGTATTCTGTTAATGAAACTGAGATATAGACATGCTAACAACGTGGTTATTACTGTATTCTGTTAATGAAACTGAGATATAGACATGCTAGCAACGTGGTTATTACTGTATTCTGTTGATCCTGTTGTGAATAGTAAATAATGTTGGTCATATTGACAGGCACTGTGCCTGTTAAACAGTTAGCACACTCTGCACGGTGCCTGTTTAACTGTTAGCACACTGCACGGTGCCTGTTAAACAGTTAGCACACTCTGCACGGTGCCTGTTAAACAGTTAGCACACTCTGCACGGTGCCTGTTAAACAGTTAGCACACTCTGCACGGTGCCTGTTAAACAGTTAGCACACTCTGCACGGTGCCTGTTAAACAGTTAGTACACTCTGCACGGTGCCTGTTTAACTGTTAGCACACTCTGCACGGTGCCTGTTAAACTGTTAGTACACTCTGCACGGTGCCTGTTTAACTGTTAGCACACTCTGCACGGTGCCTGTTTAACTGTTAGCACACTCTGCACGGTGCCTGTTAAACTGTTAGTACACTCTGCACGGTGCCTGTTTAACTGTTAGCACACTCTGCACGGTGCCTGTTTAACTGTTAGCACACTCTGCACGGTGCCTGTTTAACTGTTAGCACACTGCACGGTGCCTGTTAAACAGTTAGCACACTCTGCACGGTGCCTGTTTAACAGTTAGCACACTCTGCACGGTGCCTGTTTAACAGTTAGCACACTCTGCACAGTATATATTAAACACAGTATATATTAAACACAGTATTTATTAAACACAGTATTTATTAAACACAGTATTTATTAAACTATTAAACACAGTATATATTAAACACAGTATATATTAAACACAGTATATATTAAACACAGTATTTATTAAACTATTAAACACAGTATATATTAAACACAGTATATATTAAACACAGTATATATTAAACACAGTATATATTAAACACAGTATTTATTAAAATGCCGGCTTTCTATGTTTTCTACATTGATTTATTTGAATGTTTTTTTCTATGGTATGTTAATAGTCTGTAAGCATGGCCACCGTGGGGACAATGGGCAAAGAGGAAGGAGTTTTAAAGGGACATAGGTATATTTAAAGATTTGTGTCATGTCCATCCATGGAGTTCTGTGTTTTTTCTATGACTCCCAAAGTATTGTTCACATTGAGAGTTGAGTTTTTAGTTTTTCCTTCTGTCTTTTCAGATGTACTGTTATTTTGTTTGTACATTTAGTGATTTATACCGGTCAGTGGTTGCTTTCTGGTTGTGCTGTTTTGGATGGATATAATGTAGAATATCTATTTGATTAGAGGTTGAAGCCTGTCCACTGGGCAGAGAGAGAGAGGTGAGAGGTCATTACCGTGTTTTACCTTGGCTAGGGTTGCAAAAAAAGACCAGTAACTTTCCCCAAAAATTCTGTTTTTTATTTTCTCCCAGAAATCCTGGTTGGATGTTTCCAGATTTCCTCTGTATTCTCTCCTGAGTCCAGGAATCTATTTTCCAACCAGGATTTCTGCAGAACCAGGGGAATTTGAGGAAAGATACCAGAATTTTGCAACCCGAACCTCGTCTGATATGTAGACATTAGACGGAATCTGGAATTCACATGATCAACGTTCCAGGGAAGTTATCACTGGAGTTATGTTTTAATATGTTGAGACTCCGAGACTTCTGACATCAAAGCACATTCTGTTGTTACTGCTGAAGCCTTCTGCTTGGATGAGGGAGGAAGTAGACCAAGTAGTACATTTGGGAAGTTGTTGATGACCTCGAAAAGCTGTTGTATCCTTGTTGTTGTTAACACCTTATGAGTGTTGTTGTTGTTGTTTACACCTTATGAGTTGTTGTTGTTGTTTACACCTTATGAGTGTTGTTGTTAACACCTTATGAGTGTTGTTGTTGTTGTTTACACCTTATGAGTTGTTGTTGTTGTTTACACCTTATGAGTGTTGTTGTTTACACCTTATGAGTGTTGTTGTTAACACCTTATGAGTGTTGTTGTTGTTGTTTACACCTTATGAGTTGTTGTTGTTTACACCTTATGAGTGTTGTTGTTGTTTACACCTTATGAGTGTTGTTGTTGTTTACACCTTATGAGTGTTGTTGTTGTTGTTGTTGTGTATGCAGCTACCAGTGTCAGTGAACATGCTGGATGTGTTCAGCAGTGGAGGGATGGCTGCTCCTACCATCACCGTCTCCAACTCCTGTCCTGCTGACCTGCACACCATCAAGACTGAGTTAACTGGTACCGGTAAATAATTCCTCTCTGTCACCTTTATCCTTCAGTACCCCCTCTCGCTCATATCTCTATCTTTCTCTTGTCTGCCTGGTCTCTAAATCACACTCAATCCCTAGCTGTTTCTGAACTGTCTCTCTATCTCTCTATTTCGCCCTGTCTCTCAACTTTCTGCCTGTCGCTCTCTTACGCTGTCTCTCTCTCTCTTACTCTGTCTCTCTTACTCTCTTTCTGTCTCTGTCGCTCTCTTACTCTGTCTCTCTCTCTTACTCTGTCTCTCTCTCTTACTCTGTCTATCTCTCTTACTCGGTCTCTCGCTCTGTTTCTGTCTTTCTGTATCTCTCTCCCTCCCCCATCTTGCTCTCTCGCTCTCATTCTCTCTCTCTATTTTTCTCTCTTTTTAAAGTTCTTACTCAGCATTGCTCACCCAGACTTCCCCTGTCCAGTCAGTCAGTCACAACTAGAACTATCAGTCCTCGTCCATATGTTTCTCAATATAAACCTCTGCCTCAGCCTTAGAGCCATAGTCATGTTTCTCAACATAAACCTCTGCCTCAGCCTTAGAGCCATAGTCATGTTTCTCAACATAAACCTCTGCCTCAGCCTTAGAGCCATAGTCATGTTTCTCAATATAAACCTCTGCCTCAGCCTTAGAGCCATAGTCATGTTTCTCAACATAAAGCTCTGCCTCAGCCTTAGAGCCATAGTCATGTTTCTCAACATAAACCTCTGCCTCAGCCTTAGAGCCATAGTCATGTTTCTCAACATAAACCTCTGCCTCAGCCTTAGAGCCATAGTCATGTTTCTTAACATAAACCTCTGCCTCAGCCTTAGAGCCATAGTCATGTTTCTCAACATAAACCTCTGCCTCAGCCTCAGCCTTAGAGCCATAGTCATGTTTCTCAACATAAAGCTCTGCCTCAGCCTTAGAGCCATAGTCATGTTTCTCAACATAAAGCTCTGCCTCAGCCTTAGAGCCATAGTCATGTTTCTCAACATAAAGCTCTGCCTCAGCCTTAGAGCCATAGTCATGTTTCTCAACATAAAGCTCTGCCTCAGCCTTAGAGCCATAGTCATGTTTCTCAACATAAAGCTCTGCCTCAGCCTTAGAGCCATAGTCATGTTTCTCAATATAAACCTCTGCCTCAGCCTTAGAGCCATAGTCATGTTTCTCAACATAAAGCTCTGCCTCAGCCTTCCGCTCAGTCATTCCCTCTTCTTAGTTCATCTCTGGTAATATAGACTGAGTGTACGAAACAATAGGAACGAACACCTGCTCTTTCCATAACAGCAAATCAAGCTTTATTTATACAGCACATTTCAGACATGGAATGCTTTCAGACAATGTGCTCTACAAGAAAAAAAATCTAAATAAAAACAATGAAAATAAAAAATGAAATATTTACGACACAATAAACACAAGAGGATAAAAAAGGAAAAGGAAAGTTAAAAAGGTGTGTTTTTAAGATCTCTTTTAAATATGTCCACAGTTTCAGCCCCCTCAGGTTCTCTGGCTGGCTGTTCCAGAGTCTGGGGGCATAGTAACTAAAGGCTGGGGTCATAGTAACTAAAGGCTGGGGTCATAGTAACTAAAGGCTGGGGTCATAGTAACTAAAGGCTGGGGTAATAGTAACTAAAGGCTGGGGTAATAGTAACTAAAGGCTGGGGTAATAGTAACTAAAGGCTGGGGTAATAGTAACTAAAGGCTGGGGTAATAGTAACTAAAGGCTGGGGTAATAGTAACTAAAGGCTGGGGTAATAGTAACTAAAGGCTGGGGTAATAGTAACTAGAGACTGTCTCTCCATGCCTCTTGGTCCCCCACAGGTTCTCTGGCAGGCTATTCCAGAGTCTGGGGGCATAGTAACTAAAGGCTGGGGTAATAGTAACTAAAGACTGGGGTAATAGTAACTAAAGACTGGGGTAATAGTAACTAAAGACTGGGGTAATAGTAACTAAAGGCTGGGGTAATAGTAACTACAGACTGGGGTAATAGTAACTAAAGGCTGTCTCTCCATGCCTCCTGGTCCTAGGCTTTGGGATAGTTAAAAGGCTGCCTCTCCATGCCTCCTGGTCCTAGGCTTTGGGATAGTTAAAAGGCTGTCTCTCCATGCCTCCTGGTCCTAGGCTTTGGGATAGTTAAAAGGCTGTCTCTCCATGCCTCCTGGTCCTAGGCTTTGGGATAGTTAAAAGGCTGTCTCTCCATGCCTCCTGGTCCTAGGCTTTGGGATAGTTAAAAGGCTGTCTCTCCATGCCTCCTGGTCCTAGGCTTTGGGATAGTTAAAAGGCTGCCTCTCCATGCCTCTTGGTCCTAGGCTTTGGGAGAGTTAAAAGGCCAGAGGACCTGAGGGACCTACTGGGTACATAACTTAAAGCATGTCTGACATGTGTTGGGGTGCACAATCGATTTAAAAACCAATAGAAGAATCTTTCAAATGAATGCTAAAACTCACAGGCAGGCAAGGCAGTACAGATAACTTAACACCAGTGTGACGTGTGCTCTCTGTCTGGTCTTGGGTCAGTACCCGTGATGCAGCATTCTGTATGCTATGCAGTTGACCAATGGCTTTCTTGGGTAGACCAGACAGGAGAGCATTACAGTAGTCAAGCCTGCTTGTAATAAAAGCATGGATGAGTCTCTCTGTATCAGCCTGAGAGAGAAACCTTGGCATTGTTCCTCAGGTGGTAAAAAGCTTTTTCACGTAATGAGAAAATGAAAAACGTTTTTTAGAAATGATTGCAAATGTATTAAAAATAAAAACGAATACAGTATTTACAGAAGTATTCAGACCTTTTGCTATGAGACTAGAAATTGAGCTCAGGTGCATCCTTTTTCCATTGATCATCTTTGAGATGTTTCTACAACTTGATTGGAGTCCCCCTGTGGTAAATTCAATTGATTGGACATGATTTGGAAAGGCACACACCTGTCTATATAAGCCAAGCCTATAAAAAGCCAAGCCATAAAAACCAAGCCATGAGGTCGAAGGAATTGTCCGTAGAGTTCCAAGACAGGATTGTGTTGAGGCACAGATCTGGGGAAGGGTGCCAAAATATTTCTGCAGCATTGAAGGTCCCCAAGAATACAGTGGCCTCATCATTCTCTAATGGAAGAAGTTTGGAACCACCAAGACTCTTCCTAGAAACCTGGCACCATCCCTATGGTGAAGCATGGCGGTGGCAGCATCATGCTGTGGGGATGTTTTTCAGCGGCAGGGACTGGGAGACTAGTCAGGATCGAGGAAAAGATGAACGGAGCAAAGTACAGAGAAATCCTTGATGAAAACCTGCTCAGGACCTCAGGCTGGGACGAAGGTTCACCTTCTAACAGGACAACGACCCTAAGCACACAGCCAAGACAATGCAGGAGTGGCTTCGGGACAAGTCTCTAAATGTCCTTGAGTGTCCCAGCCAGAGCCTGGACTTGAATCCGATCGAACATCTCTGGAGGGACCTGAAAATAGCTGTGCAGCGACGCTCCCCATCCAACCTGACAGAGCTGTAGAGAAGAATGGGAGAAACTCCCCAAATACAGGTGTGCCAAGCTTCTAGCAACATACCCAAGAAGACATGAGGCTGTAATCGCTGCCAAAGGTGCTTCAACAAAGTACTGAGTAAAGGGTCTGAATACTTATGTAAATGTGATATTTTTTTACATTCTAAAAACCTGTTTTTGCTTTGTCATTATGGGGTATTGTGTGTAGATAGATGAGGGCGGGAAAAAAACTATTTAATACATTTTTAGAATACGGCTGTAACGTACCAAAATGTGGAATAAGTCAAGGGGTCTGAATACTTTCCATTATCACATTATCAGTTCATTAGCACATTATCAGTTCAATCATCTCAGTTCAGTGATGACTCAGCCCAATCGGTTCCATCTGGAATTCATTTATTAAATACTAAAGCAATATCAACATATTGAGAATTAGATCAAGTATTATCTTAAAAGCAAGATAGATACTGTATCTCAATAATAAATGTATTATATAAATATCTTGAGAATTAAATGAAATTTAAGGAAGATACATATTTAAATCGTCAAAGAAAGATTAAATATCTCAAGAATGAATGAATGGACAACAAAACGTCAAAGGGTCTGAATAATTTTCCGGTTGCAGTGTATAGAAGCTGAATAAATCAAATCTAATTTTATTTGTCACATACACATGGTTAGCAGATGTTAATGCGAGTGTAGCGAAATGCTTGTGCTTCTAGTTCCGACAATGCAGTAATAACCAACGAGTAATCTAACTAACAATTCCAAAACTACTGTCTTATACACAGTGTAAGGGGATAAAGAATATGTACATAAAGATATATGAATGAGTGATGGTACAGAGCAGCATAGGCAAGATACAGTAGATGGTATCGAGTGCAGTATATACATATGAGATGAGTATGTAAACAAAGTGGCATAGTTAAAGTGGCTAGTGATACATGTATTACATAAGGATGCAGTAGATGATATAGAGTACAGTATATACGTATACATATGAGATGAATAATGTAGGGTATGTAAACATTATATTAGGTAGCATTGTTTAAAGTGGCTAGTGATATATTTTACATCATTTCCAATCAATTCCCATTATTAAAGTGGCTGGAGTTGAGTCAGTGTCAGTGTCAGTGTGTTGGCAGCAGCCACTCAATGTTAGTGGTGGCTGTTTAACAGTCTGATGGCCTTGAGATAGAAGCTGTTTTTCAGTCTCTCGGTCCCAGCTTTGATGCTGTCATTTAGGTCAACATTGGATCATTCAGAGATCCTCACTGAACTTCTGGAGAGAGTTTGCTGCACTGAAAGTAAAGGGGCTGAATAATTTTGCACGCCCAATTTTTCAGTTTTTGATTTGTTAAAAAAGTTTGAAATATCCAATAAATGTCGTTCCACTTCATGATTGTGTCCCACTTGTTGTTCATTCTTCACAAAAAAATACAGTTTTATATCTTTATGTTTGAAGCCTGAAATGTGGCAAAAGGTCGCAAAGTTCAAGGGAGCCGAATACTTTCGCAAGGCACTGTATATGACTTGCATGTTTTTGTTATTTTAAACATTCTAAACATGCATAAATGAATTTTGTAATTTTTTAATTTCTCTTTGTATTTTATGCTTCAAGATGTCTTCATCATTAACTTCCAATATTAAATGTGTCTTCTAGTGGTGGAGGCTAAAGCTATGATGAAGGAGCGACAGAAAAAGGACAATCATAACCAGAGTGAGTATAGACTAATACTTTACTGCCAATGGGCACCTGTATGTTAAATGTATCTTATTACGTCTAACATTTTTAACAGCACCTTGGCTGATGATGATGACATGTTACGGTTCTTCTCCTAGTTGAGAGACGGAGGAGGTTCAACATCAACGATCGCATCAAGGAACTGGGAGCTCTCATCCCCAAATCTAGTGACCCGTGAGTTCCTATGGACAGAAATGAACCCGAACCCTTAGTTACCCTAACCCAAATCTAGTGACCCGTGAGTTCCTATGGACAGAAATGAACCCGAACCCTTAGTTTCCCTAACCCAAATCTAGTGACCCGTGAGTTCCTATGGACAGAAATGAACCCTAACCCTTCATGCCGCTGTTCCTTTCCTTTCCCCCCTCACATAGTATCTAATCATGCCGCTGTTCCTTTCCCCCTGCTATCCCCCTGCTACAACATAGTATCTAATCATGCCGCTGTTCCTTTCTCCTCACTGATCCCCCCTGCTACAACATAGTATCTAATCATGCCGCTGTTCCTTTCTCCTCCTGACCCCCTGCACAACATAGTATCTAATCATGCCGCTGTTCCTTTCTCCTCACTGATCCCCCTGCTACAACATAGTATCTAATCATGCCGCTGTTCCTTTCTCCTCACTGACCCCCCTGCTACAACATAGTATCTAATCTTGCCGCTGTTCCTTTCTCCTCACTGACCCCCCTGCTACGGAGACAGGGAGACGCGTTGGAACAAGGGCACCATCCTGAAGGCGTCTGTGGACTACATTAGGAGGCTGCAGAAGGAGCAGCAGAGAGCCAAGGAGGTGGAGACCAGACAGAGGAAACTGGAGCACAGCAACCGCAGCCTACTGCTACGTATACAGGTTAGGACAATAAAGTCAAACAGGCTATCAGTATGCTGCAAGGAAGGCTGGTAGTCAATCAGTATGCTGCAAGGAAGGCTGGTAGTCAATCAGTATGCTGCAAGGAAGGCTGGTAGTCAATCAGTATGCTACAAGGAAGGCTGGTAGTCAATCAGTATGCTGCAAGGAAGGCTGGTAGTCAATCAGTATGCTACAAGGAAGGCTGGTAGTCAATCAGTATGCTGCAAGGAAGGCTGGTAGTCAATCAGTATGCTGCAAGGAAGGCTGGTAGTCAATCAGTATGCTACAAGGAAGGCTGGTAGTCAATCAGTATGCTACAAAGAAGGCTGGTAGTCAATCAGTATGCTACAAGGAAGGCTGGTAGTCAATCAGTTTCCTGAAAGGAAGGCTGGTAGTCAATCAGTATGCTGCAAGGAAGGCTGGTTGTCAATCAGTATGCTGCAAGGAAGGCTGGTAGGCAATCAGTATGCCGAAAGGAAGGCTGGTAGGCAATCAGTATGCCGAAAGGAAGGCTGGTAGTCAATCAGTATGCTGCAAGGAAGGCTGGTAGTCAATCAGTATCCTAGAAGGAAGGCTGGTAGTCATTCAGTATGCTACAAGGAAGGCTGGTAGTCAATCAGTATGCCGAAAGGAAGGCTGGTAGTCAATCAGTATGCTGCAAGGAAGGCTGGTTGTCAATCAGTATGCTGCAAGGAAGGCTGGTAGGCAATCAGTATGCCGAAAGGAAGGCTGGTAGGCAATCAGTATGCCGTCAATCAGTATGGAAGGCTGGTAGTCAATCAGTATCCTAGAAGGAAGGCTGGTAGTCATTCAGTATGCTACAAGGAAGGCTGGTAGTCAATCAGTATGCTGCAAGGAAGGCTGGTAGTCAATCAGTATGCTGCAAGGAAGGCTGGTAGTCAATCAGTATGCTGCAAGGAAGGCTGGTAGTCAATCAGTATGCTGCAAGGAAGGCTGGTAGTCAATCAGTATGCTACAAGGAAGGCTGGTAGTTACTTACGTGTGATGTTGGAATGATCTTCTTTCTTTGGAAGTGCTAGAAGTAAATTGCCTCAGGCGAAATCAATAATCTGTGGCGTCCCCCAGGGCAGTGTGCTAGGGCCTCTACTATTTCTACTGTACATTAATTAAGCATTAAGGCATGAGAATCTATGCATTATCATGAGTAATGCACAGCTACAGTAAGGGCTGTTCTTAGGCATGAAGCAAATTGTTTTAAAAATGGTCTCATGAACTAAACTGAAGTGTCGACCGTTGTTGTATCTCTCTACAGGAGCTAGAGATGCAGGCCTGCCTCCACGGCCTCTCCACCCCCGCCTCCTCCTCCCAGGGCTCCTCCTCCTCACACCTCAGCCTATCACAATCCCTGGACCCCAGCACGGGCGACGCCCTCTCCAAGACCCTCCTCTCCCTGAGTGGTGGCCCAGGCCTTCAGGCCACCTCCCCCTCCTTTCTGTCTCCACCCCCCTCGGCCTCACCGGTTGGCCTGATGAACATGGCTTCTCCTCTGGGCTTCTCTGAGCTGGACGACCCATCTGCCGCAGCCTTCCACTCCTCCCTGCTACCGGACATGGGTCTTGGGGACATCTTGATGGACCATGGGGGGATAGGGATGTCCCCGGTGTGGGCGCGAGAGCCCCTGCTCTCCTCCATCTCCCCAGGAGTTTCCAAGACCTCCAGCCGCAGGAGCAGCTTCAGCATGGAGGAGGACTTGTGACTTGAGTTAAAGGACCCTACCCCTTACACTGCTAGGCAGGAGCAGCTTCAGCATGGAGGAGGACTTGTGACTGGGCTGAGTCCAAAACCAACCACTAGACCAGCATTTCCCAAACTCTGTCCTCGGGATCCCAATGGGGTGCACGTTTTGGTTTGTGCCCTAACACTACACTGATTCAAATGATCAAAGCGTTATGGTTAAATTAGTATTTCATTCTACTGTGTAGTGCCAGGTCAAAAACCAAAACGTGCTTCCTTTAGGATCCTGAGGACCGAGTTTGGGAGACCCTTCCCTAGACCCTGGCTCCTAAACCCTAGCTCCTAGACCCTAGCTCATAGACCCTAGCTCCTAGACCCTGGCTCCTAGACCCTGGCTCAAATCAAATCAAATTTATTTATATAGACCTTCGTACATCAGCTGATATCTCAAAGTGCTGTACAGAAACCCAGCCTAAAACCCCAAACAGCAAGCAATGCAGGTGTAGAAGCACGGTGGCTAGGAAAAACTCCCTAGAAAGGCCAAAACCTAGGAAGAAACCTAGAGAGGAACCAGGCTATGTGGGGTGGCCAGTCCTCTTCTGGCTGTGCCAGGTGCAGATTATAACAGAACATGGCCAAGATGTTCAAATGTTCATAAATGACCAGCATGGTCATATAATAATAAGGCAGAACAGTTGAAACTGGAGCAGCAGCACGGTCAGATGGACTGGGGACAGCAAGGAGTCATCATGTCAGGTAGTCCTGGGGCATGGTCCTAGGGCTCAGGTCCTCCGAGAGAGAGAACGAAAGAGAGAATTAGAGAGAGCATATGTGGGGTGGCCAGTCCTCTTCTGGCTGTGCCGGGTGGAGATTATAACAGAACATGGCCAAGATGTTCAAATGTTCATAAATGATCAGCATGTTCGAATAATAATAAGGCAGAACAGTTGAAACTGGAGCAGCAGCACGGCCAGGTGGACTGTGGACAGCAACAAGTCATCATGTCAGGTAGTCCTGGGGCATGGTCCTAGGGCTCAGGTCCTCCGAGAGAGAGAAAGAAAGAGAGAAGGAGAGAATTAGAGAACGCACACTTAGATTCACACAGGACACCGAATAGGACAGGAGAAGTACTCCAGATATAACAAACTGACCCTAGCCCCCTGACACAAACTACTGCAGCATAAATAAATACTGGAGGCTGAGACAGGAGGGGTCAGGAGACACTGTGGCCCCATCCGAGGACACCCCCAGACAGGGCCAAACAGGAAGGATACAACTGGCTCCTAGACCCTGGCTCCTAGACCCTAGACCCTAGACCCTGGCTCCTAGACCCTGGCTCCTAGACCCTAGCTCCTAGACCCTGGCTCCTAGACCCTGGCTCCTAGACCCTAGACCCTAGCTCCTAGACCCTGGCTCCTAGACCCTGGCTCCTAGACCCTAGCTCCTAGACCCTAGCTCCTAGACCCTAGCTCCTAGACCCTAGCTCCTAGACCCTAGCTCCTAGACCCTAGCTCCTAGACCCTGGCTCCTAGACCGTAGCTCCTAGACCCTGGCTCCTAGACCCTAGCTCCTAGTAATTGTTTAAGACACAAGGTTATTTGTAGATCAGTCAGTCTGCAATGTAGTTCATGTGGAACACGACGTAAGGCCTATCAGAGGACTGGGGTGGAGCCTCCACATACTATGCATGGCCCCGTCCATCAATCACAGAGTCGTGGTCAAAGGTCTTAGTTTAGTCTAGGATTTGCAAAATTCCAGTCCCCAGGTTTTCCAAAAATCCTGGCAGTAAGGTTCCAGAATTCCTGGCAGTAAGATTCCAAAAATCCTGGCAGTAAGGTTCCAGAAATTCTGGCAGTGAGGTTCCAGAAATTCTGGCAGTAAGGTTCCAGAAATCCTGGCAGTAAGGTTCCAAAAATCCTGGCAGTAAGGTTCCAAAAATCCTGGCAGTAAGGTTCCAAAAATTCTGGCAGTAAGATTCCAAAAATTCTGGCAGTAAGGTTCCAAAAATCCTGGCAGTAAGGTTCCAAAAATCCTGGCAGTAAGATTCCAAAAATTCTGGCAGTAAGGTTCCAAAAATTCTGGCAGTAAGATTCCAAAAATTCTGGCAGTAAGATTCCAAAAATTCTGGCAGTAAGATTCCAAAAATCCTTAAAAAAGATGAAACATGTTAAAATAGACATTAACCTATTTTTATTTCTGTTATTTTCAGGAGTTGTCCATCCCTGGTCTTTATCATAGAAAAGGAAACAGGAGTTGGGGAATATTGTTTCAATGAAACAACAGATGATGTGTTCAGAAAGCCACAAATATTCAATTAAAAACCATTATTTGTATGTATGTATGATGAGACCTCAGCATTTGTGAAACTCTGCAAAACAAAAAGGGATGTGGCATTATTCTGTGTTGAAACAGCAAGATTAACTGTCTGTGTATCCCGAATAGCAACCTATTCCCTACATGGTGCCCATCTGGATACCACTGGAGTGCAGTATATAGGAAATACGGTGCCATTTGGGATACATGATAGTGCAGCACTTTTCATTGGTAGACATGTTTTATGGAGATGAGTGTTGTGCAGTAGTATGCTTCTAAAGAGTCCCACAGGAAAACCAGTCTGAGCAGCCAGCCATATAGTAGACTAAACAGTTACTGTGTTTGTAGACCCAATGTTCTGTTGTCTTCAACAACAAGACAGTTAAGAGTAGACTAACCCTGAACTTCATCACTTCCTGTTCCTGGCCTGGCTGGGGTCAATTCAGTTCAGGGGTTGAAAAAAATACCTGAACAGAATGAAATGAGAATGTTTTTTATTTTCTATTAATGAATTCCATTTTCTCTTCTTAGATTTTACAGATTGAAAATGGAATTGACCCCTAACCCTACTGTCAGTCAGTCACTAAACTGCAGTAGTTTAGCTGTTATAAGCACTTATAAAGGTGTTATGAGTGCTTATACGCCCCATGTATCTACATTACCAGTCAACAGTTTTAAAACACCTACTTATTCCAGGGTTTTTCTTTATTTTTTAAAACTATTTTCTACATTGTAGAATAATAGTGAAGACATCAAAACTATGAAATAACACATATGGAATCACGTAGTAACCAAAAAAGTGTTAAACAAATCTAAATATATTTTTATATTTGAGATTCTTCAAAGTAGCCACTGGTTTGCCTTGATGACAGCGTTGCTGTGTCCAAACCTTTTTGACTGGTACTGTATACGGTGTAGACATGGGACTCGACAATAATGGAATAAGAACCAGGTCTGTTATGTTGCGATTGTTTTTAAAGGCTGACATTCTATAGCCTGGTTCCAGGTCTGTTTCTACTGTGTAAAGTAGCAAAACAGCACAAACCAATCTGGGACCAGGCTAGATGTTTTAAATTTGGTATTGGTATTTATTAGCCGTTGCGAAAGCAGCAACTAGTTTTCCTGGGATCCAGAGCTTTTTTATTTCCAGGGATGAGGTGATAGGATCATTTAAACTGCTAAAATGATGCACCTCACAATAACAAAGGGTTTCTTTCAGCTGCGACGATTGACTGCCATTCATATTATAACAGATGCTTAACACTGCTTTCAGGTTGGAATCCAGGCTAATAGCTTGTATAATATATAATAATATGCCACGTTTCTTTGTCACCTGTGTGTGTATATATATTTTACGTATGGATGGTCCCAGACATTGAACCAACTACCCTGGCATTACAAGAGCCATGCTCAACCTGACGACGTCTACATAACATGATGAGTCTGCTTTGATTCTGTAAAGATAACAAGTTGTTTTACAAGTTGTAGATTACAATTTTTATTCACCTGTAATCTGTCTCCTGTTGTAGCTGTACATACCGATATTTGATCTAATCTGTCTCCACTTGTAGCTGTATCTACCGATTAGTGTTGCACCGATATTGCATTTTTTGGCCGATACCAATATCTGATATTTTCCTTGTCCAAATTTTTTTTGCTGCCTTTTTTAAGCAGTCTTAAATGGAGGGGCAGGGTAGCCTAGTGGTTAGAATGTTGGACTAGTAACCGGAAGGTTGCAAGTTCAAACCCCTGAGCTGACAAGGTACAAATCTGTCATTCTGCCCCTGAACAGGCAGTTAACCCACTATTCCTAGGCAGTCATTGGAAATAAGGATTTGTTCTTAACTGACTTGCCTAGTTCAATAAAGATAAAATTATAGTACAGTTAAATAGTTTATTAAATAGTTTATGGATGCAGAGGTCTGCATCTCAGTGAAAAAGGTGTGAATTTTTAAATGTTTTTTTTTTATTTTTTTATTCACCTTTATTTAACCAGGTAGGCCAGTTGAGAACAAGTTCTCATTTACAACGGCGACCTGGCCAAGAATAAAGCAGTGCGACAAAAACAACAACACAGAGTTACACATAAACAAACGCACAGTCAGTAACACAAAAGAAAAATCTATGTACAGTTTGTGCAAATGTAGGAAGGTAAGGCAATAAATAGGCCACAGTGGCGAAAATAATTATAATTTAGCATTAACACTGAAGTGACAGATGTGCAGATGATGATGTGCAAGTAGAGATACTGAGGTGCAGAAGAGCAAGAGGGTAAGTAATAATATGGGGATGAGGTAGTTGGGTGTGCTATTTACAGATGGGCTGTGTACAGGTACAGTGATCGGTAAGCTGCTCTGACAGCTGATGCTTAAAGTTAGTGAGGGAGATGTAAGACTCTAGCCTCAGAGATTTTTGCAGTTCGTTCCAGTCATTGGCAGCAGAGAACTGGAAGGAAAGGAGGCCAAAGGAAGTGTTGGCTTTGGGGGTGACCAGTGAGATATACCTGCTGGAGTGCGTGCTATGGGTGGGTGTTGCTATGGTAACCAGTTAGCTGAGATAAGGCGGGGCTTTACCTAGCAAAGAATTATAGATGACCTGGAGCCAGTGGGTTTGGCGACGGATATGTAGTGAGGGCTAGCCAACGAGAGCATACAGGTCTCAGTGGTGGGTGGTATATGGGGCTTTGATGATAAAAACAGATGGCACTGTGATAGACTACATCCAGTGTGCTGAGTAGAGTGTTGGGGTCTATTTTTTACATTGCCGAAGTCAAGGATAGGTAGGATAGTCAGTTTTACGAGGGTATGTTTGGCGGCAAGAGTGAAGGAGGCTTTGTTGCGAATAGGAAGCCCATTCTAGATTTAATTTTGGATTGGAGATGCTTAATGTGAGTCTGGAAGGAGAGTTTACAGTCTAACCAGACATCTAGGTATTTGTAATTGTCCACATATTCTAAGTCAGAGCCGTCCAGAGTAGTGATGTTGGACAGGCGGTCAGGTGAGGGCAGCGATCGGTTGAAGAGCATGCACTTAGTTTTACTTGCATTTAAAAGCAGTTGGAGGCCACGGAAGGAGAGTTGTATGGCATTGAAGCTCGTTTGGAGGTTTGTTAACACAGTGTCCAAAGAAGTATACAGAATAGAGAATCACCAGCAGCAAGAGCAACATCATTGATATATACAGAGAAAAGAGTCATCCTGAGAATTGAACCCTGTGGCACCCCCATAAAGACTGCCAGAGGTCCGGACAACAGGGCCTCCTATTTGACGCACTGAACTCTGTCTGAGAAGTAGTCGGTGAACCAGGCGAGGCAGTCATTTGAGAAACCAAGGCTGTTGATTCTGCCAATAAGAATGCGGTGATTGACAGAGTCGAAAGCCTTGGCCAGGTCAATGAAGATGGCTGCACAGTACTGTCTTTTATCGATGGCGGTTATGATATCGTTTAGGACCTTGAGCATGGCTGAGGTGCACCCATGATCAGCTCGGAAACCAGATTGCACAGCGGAGAAGGTACGGTGGGATTCGAGATGGTCAGTGATCTGTTTATTAACTTGTCTTTCGAAGATTTTAGAAATGATAGGCAAGGCAGGATGGATATAGGTCTGTAACAGTTTGGGTTGTGAGTGTCTCCCCCTTTGAAGAGGGGGATGACCGCGGCAGCTTTCCAATATTTGGGGATCTGAGACAATACGAAAGAGAGGTTGAATAGACTGGTAATAGGGGTTGCAACAATTTCGGCGGATCATTTTAGAAAGAGAGGGTACAGATTGTCTAGCCCAGCTGATTTGTAGGGATCCAGATTTTGCAGCTCTTTCAGAACATCAGCTGTCTGGATTTGGGTGGCGGTTGGGCAAGTTGATGCAGGGGGTGCTGAGATGTTGGCCGGGGTAGGGGTAGCCAGGTGGAAAGCATGGCCAGCTGTAGAAAAATACTTATTGAAATTATCGATTATCGTAGATTTATCGGTGTTGACAGTGTTTCCTATCCTCAGTGCAGTGGGCAGCTGGGAGGAGGTGCTCTTATTCTCCATGGACTTTACAGTGTCCCAGAACGTTTTTGGAATTAGTGCTACAGGATGCAAATGTCTGTTTGAAAAAGCTAGCCTTTGCTTTCCTAACTGACTGTGTATATTGGTTCCTGACTTCCCTGAAATGTTGCATATCACGGGGACTATTCGATGCTAATGCAGAACGCAACAGGATGTTTTTGTGCTGGTCAAGGGCAGACAAGTCTGGGGTGAACCAAGGGCTATATCTGTTCTCAGTTCTACATTTGAATGGGGCATGCTTTTTTAAGATGGAGAGGAAAGCACTTTTGAAGAGCAACCAGGCATCCTCTACAGACGGGATGAGGTGGATATCCTTCCAGGATACTCGGGCCAGGTCAATTAGAAAGGCCTGCTCGCTGAAGTGTTTTAGGGAGCGTTTGACAGTGATGAGGGGTGGTCATTTGACCACGGACCCATTACGGATGCAGGCAATGAGGCAGTGATCGCTGAGATCCTGGTTGAAGACGGAAGAGGTGTATTTAGAGGGCATGTTGGTCAGATGTACAGTCCCTGGTTCGAATCCAGGCTGTATCACATCTGGCCGTGATTGGGAGTCCCATAGGGCGGCGCACAATTGACCCAGTGTCGTCCGGGCCGTCATTGTAAATAAGAATTTGTTCTTAACTAACTAGCCAAGTTAAATAAAGGTCAAACACCACACTGACCAAAAAGTTATTTTGTTGGCATTTACATATGTCCCCATTACCAGTGAAACATAATAAAAAACCTATTTAATTAAAGTACTCGCTGTGCTGTTTCGTTGTTCATTTGTTCAGTCGTTTCATTCTCAACCAAGATTTCTATGGAACACCATTTTGGTCTTTTGCGTGTCGAAAAAGATACACATCAAATAACACTGAGTGTCAAATAAGCTTGTTGACCAATCAGGACCTGAATATGACGGCACGTCACATAATACATTTAACGCGTTCATAAATTTTTTAACGTAGTTATTACACATTGATTACAGCATCACACGTATTTCATATATGTCACAGGGATTCATCGATACGTCTGCTATACTGATAACAAGTTCAAACAGGTGCCATTAATACAGGTAACGAGTGGAGGACAGAGGAGCCTCTTGAAGAAGAAGTTACAGGTCATTTTTTTACGTAGTTATTACACATTGATTACAGCATCACTTGTATTTCATATATGTCACAACGATTCATCGATACGTCTGCTATGATGCTGGTGAAGTTGTCTCGCTCACCTACAGGGCTGGTCATAAAATAAAAAGCTAGCTAGCTCATGGAGACAAACAATGTGCTTCCCCAAAAACATAGCAATACAACATCTGTTTCAGTAGCTATAGTTAGCTAGCTATAAAGCTAGGTGTCATCATCTAAAATAACCCTAATTTACAAGACAGTTCTTATTTGATTTATGGTGGTTGGACCCATCTATGTGAAGCTAGCCACAATAAGGATTAGCCACAATAGTGGACTTTGCAGTTAACCTTCAAAATAAAAGTGTGGCATAATTATACTATTTGTATTCATTTGCATCACTGTCAATGACATACTTTTATTTTGAAGGCCACCTGCAAATTCCACTATTGTGCCTAATTCTTATTGTGGCTAGATTCACAACACATAACCTGGTCCAGTCGAGCCTCACTAGCCAGATGAAGCCAGCTGGCTGCTTATAACGTTAGCTTTGGGCAACAGGGTTAAGTAGCTGGCTAGCTATTTATTTTAATGAACTGAAGTTCAATTTCAATAGGTGAACAACAAGTGGCAACCTAGCTAATACTTACTCACAAGGATTCCTAAATCATTGTTAAGGATAATGAAATGACTGCAGTTTCTACTGGTCATTGTTTTCAGGCTGGTTGTATTGGTGCTATCTAGCTACCAAGCTAAAGCCAGCAACCAAGCTAAAGCTAGCAACCAAGCTAAAGCCAGCAACCAAGCTAAAGCTAGCTACCAAGCTAAAGCTAGCTACCAAGCTAAAGCTAGCTACCAAGCTAAAGCCAGCTACCAAGCTAAAGCCAGCTACCAAGCTAAAGCCAGCTACCAAGCTAAAGCCAGCTACCAAGCTAAAGCCAGCAACCAAGCTAAAGCTAGCTACCAAGCTAAAGCCAGCAACCAAGCTAAAGCTAGCTACCAAGCTAAAGCTAGCTACCACAGAAGTTGCGGTTGAACAAATGATGCTTTATTACCAACGCGGTATTGTAAACACATTGTTCGTGGACGGTGTTGCAGACTTCTTTGTACAGCTTTGACAGAGCTACTGTATCTTTTTTGAGACACAGACTCAAACGGCGTTCCATAGTATGTATTTCGTGAAGCTAATAGCAGTGACGCTATTGCTGTGTAACTCTGGTGGGGAAACATCTGAAAAATAGCTCACTTGGTAGTGTGTAACGGTGCTCGACCAGTTGGCGAAAGCCAACATCACCCACGACAGAGAACGGTTGATTGTCAAGGGCAATGAATTCCATCATCTTGGCTTTAATGTATTTCGCCTATGAGTCTCCTCACTGAAATGTTCTTACTCTTTCAAATGACAGCTGGACTTGTTGACTGCTCGATCCACACAGCCGACATTGCTGGCTAGGTTAGGAATGCTGTGTTGCACGTTTAGCGCAAAATTTGACATGGTGTAATTACGTCATGTACCTCACCTACGTTATGAAGCACGGTAGCTTTGACATTGGTTTTTAACATCGGCGTTAAACTAGTCATAGGGACGTTACCGATGTCAGGCATTTTTAACTCATATCAGCCGATTCCAATATGTTCACCGATATATCGTGCATCCCCCCACTACCGATATTTTGATCTATTCCTTTCATATTTCAGTACTCTTGTTCTCATTCATGTTGTTCAACTATGTACAAGAGACTACATTCATGTTGGAAACAGTAGTGCTTGCAGTGAAAGACCGATACAACAACCACATATAGTTTCTGTGTTATTAACTGTGATACGTACTATTGGAGAATATCGACTGTCCTGCTTGTGCTGCGCTGTGTTTTTGGTCCTAACAATCGACTTTGGTGCTTTGATTTACTTTGTGTCTTTTTATTTTCATTAGAAAAGCAATTATACACACGGAGTATACCAAACATTAAGAACACCTTCCTACTGTTTACTGTAAAAAAAAAAACAGCAGCGTTGCAGTTCTTGACACAAACCTGGCACCTACTTCCACACCCTGTTCAAAGGCACCCAAATGATTTGTCCTGCCCATTCACCCTCTGAATGGCACAAATACACAATCGATGCCTCAAGTCTTAAAAACCCTTCTTTAACCCGTCTCCTCCCCTTCATCTACACTGATTGAAGTGGATTTAACAAGTGACATCAATAAGGGATTCATAGCTTTCACCTGGATTCACCTGGTCAGTCTATGTCAGTGGAAATAGCAGGTGTTCTTAATGTTTTGTAGACTCTGTGTGTATGTTATATACAGATGGTAATATGTTTAATAACCATAGTTTAGGTTCTGTTTTATGCAAATTACATCTAGTTTGTTTTGTATTTTTATTTATGTATGTAAATAGAAATTGTACATAACTCGATATAGCGTAATATTCTGAAACAACATTTATTAACACATATTTTAGAGCTATTTATCTTATAATATGTAAAAGCATTGCATATATTTTGGCCTTAATTCGTTTTTGATTTTTAAAAAAATGAAATATATATAGTGTCTAATTTTACTCTTTTAAATGTACTTGACTCGGGGGCATAACGTGTGTGTGTGTGTGTGTGTGTGTGTGTGTGTGTTTGGAGAAATACAGTCTGTTTGTCCTTATCATGCCAAAACAATGTTTGGGTATGACACAAAAATACAAGAAGTGGAATGTTAAGCACAAAACAGGTTCTGGATTTCAGGTTTATGGGACTGGGGAACAGGGTGCTGTTTGGGACTGGGGAACAGGGTGCTGTTTGGGACTGGGGGACAGGGTGCTGTTTGGGACTGGGGGACAGGGTGCTGTTTGGGACTGGGGGACAGGGTGGTGTTTGGGACTGGGGGACAGGGTGCTGTTTGGGACTGGGGGACAGGGTGCTGTTTGGGACTGGGGGACAGGGTGCTGTTTGGGACTGGGGGACAGGGTGGTGTTTGGGACTGGGGGACAGGGTGCTGTTTGGGACTGGGGGACAGGGTGCTGTTTGGGACTGGGGGACAGGGTGCTGTTTGGGACTGGGGAACAGGGTGCTGTTTGGGACCGGGAACAGGGTGCTGTCTGGGACTGGGGAACAGGGTGCTGTTTGGGACTGGGGAACAGGGTGCTGTTTGGGACTGGGGAACAGGGTGCTGTTTGGGACTGGGGAACAGGGTGCTGTTTGGGACTGGGGTACAGGGTGCTGTTTGGGACTGGGGTACAGGGTGCAGTTTGGGACTGAGGAACAGGGTGCTGTTTGGGAATGGGGTACAGGGTGCAGTTTGGGACTGAGGAACAGGGTGCTGTTTGGGAATGGGGTACAGGGTGCAGTTTGGGACTGAGGAACAGGGTGCTGTTTGGGAATGGGGAACAGGGTGCTGTTTGGGACTGGGGAACAGGGTGCTGTTTGGGACTGGGGTACAGGGTGCAGTTTGGGACTGAGGAACAGGGTGCTGTTTGGGACTGGGGAACAGGGTGCTGTTTGGGACTGGGGTACAGGGTGCAGTTTGGGACTGAGGAACAGGGTGCTGTTTGGGAATGGGGAACAGGGTGCTGTTTGGGAATGGGGAACAGGGTGCTGTTTGGGAATGGGGAACAGGGTGCTGTTTGGGACTGAGGAACAGGGTGCTGTTTGGGAATGGGGAACAGGGTGCTGTTTGGGAATGGGGAACAGGGTGCTGTTTGGGACTGAGGAACAGGGTGCTGTTTGGGAATGGGGAACAGGGTGCTGTTTGGGAATGGGGAACAGGGTGCTGTTTGGGACTGAGGAACAGGGTGCTGTTTGGGAATGGGGTACAGGGTGCTGTTTAGAAGATAGATTTGGCTGAGCGAAAAGTAAACCAAATTATGATTGGTAATTTTATTTTGACACGATTCAGTATATTTGTCTATGATATGTTTTGTTGTAGATATACAGCAATAACGGGTTACCTGCCTGTCTGGTTACCTGCCTGTCTGGTTACCTGCCTGTCTGGTTACCTACCTGTCTGGTTACCTACCTGTCTGGTTACCTGCCTGTCTGGTTACCTGCCTGTCTGGTTACCTGCCTGTCTGGTTACCTGCCTGTCTGGTTACCTGCCTGTCTGGTGACCTGCCTGTCTGGTTACCTGCCTGTCTGGTTACCTGCCTGTCTGGTGACCTGCCTGTCTGGTGACCTGCCTGTCTGGTGACCTGCCTGTCTGGATACCTGCCTGTCTGGTTACCTGCCTGTCTGGTTACCTACCTGTCTGGTTACCTGCCTGTCTGGTTACCTGCCTGTCTGGTTACCTGCCTGTCTGGTGACCTGCCTGTCTGGTGACCTGCCTATCTGGTGACCTGCCTGTCTGGTGACCTACCTGTCTGGTTACCTGCCTGTCTGGTTACCTGCCTGTCTGGTTACCTGCCTGTCTGGTTACCTGCCTGTCTGGTGACCTACCTGTCTGGTTACCTGGATGTCTGGTTACCTGCCTGTCTGGTTACCTGCCTGTCTGGTTACCTGCCTGTCTGGTTACCTGCCTGTCTGGTGACCTACCTGTCTGGTGACCTGCCTGTCTGGTGACCTGCCTGTCTGGTTACCTGCCTGTCTGGTTACCTGCCTGTCTGGTTACCTGCCTGTCTGGTTACCTGCCTGTCTGGTTACCTGGCTGTCTGGTTACCTGCCTGTCTGGTTACCTGCCTGTCTGGTGACCTACCTGTCTGGTTACCTGGATGTCTGGTTACCTGCCTGTCTGGTTACCTGGCTGTCTGGTTACCTGGCTGTCTGGTTACCTGCCTGTCTGGTTACCTACCTGTTTGGTTACCTGCCTGTCTGGTTACCTACCTGTCTGACCTGCCTGTCTGGTTACCTGCCTGTCTGGTTACCCGCCTATCTGGTTACCTGGATGTAAAGTGTCACTTTATGTGTATCAAAACCATAAACCCTCCACCCACTTTGCTGATGATTGGTCTTCATCAGGATACCCACACACACACACCCCCCACACACACACACACACCATCAGATCAAGATACTCAACTCACTGTAGATATTGGATCATGAAGGAGATTTTTGTACCAGTTGTTTCGTATTGTCGTATTACATGTAGCCTCAAATGTATATTGTTTACTTTTAACTCCACTTAGAAAGATAACAAACATGCTTCTTGACTTTTTCATTGTTTCATTTTTATAGAATCTTTGATAAACAATGATTAAACGACAAACAGAACAACGGCATTTGTGTTTTATTTTTCTGAATCCTGAAGTTGTTACCCTCAGTGTTAATCCCTCAGTAACCAGGTTGTGTTAATCCCTCAGTAAACAGGTTGTTAATCCCTCAGTAAACAGGTTGTGTTAATCCCCTCAGTAAACAGGTCGTGTTAATCCCCTCAGTAAACAGGTCGTGTTAATCCCCTCAGTAAACAGGTTGTGTTAATCCCTCAGTAAACAGGTTGTGTTAATCCCTCAGTAAACAGGTTGTGTTAATCCCTCAGTAAACAGGTTGTTAATCCCTCAGTAAACAGGTTGTTAATCCCTCAGTAAACAGGTTGTTAATCCCTCAGTAAACAGGTTGTTAATCCCTCAGTAAACAGGTTGTGTTAATCCCTCAGTAAACAGGTTGTTAATCCCTCAGTAAACAGGTTGTGTTAATCCCTCAGTAAACAGGTTGTGTTAATCCCTCAGTAAACAGGTTGTGTTAATCCCTCAGTAAACAAGTTGTTAATCCCTCAGTAAACAGGTTGTTAATCCCTCAGTAAACAGGTTGTTAATCCCTCAGTAAACAGGTTGTTAATCCCACAGTAAACAGGTTGTTAATCCCTCAGTAAACAGGTTGTTAATCCCTCAGTAAACAGGTTGTTAATCCCTCAGTAAACAGGTTGTTAATCCCTCAGTAAACAGGTTGTTAATCCCTCAGTAAACAGGTTGTTAATCCCTCAGTAACCAGGTTGTGTTAATCCCTCAGTTAACAGGTTGTGTTAATCCCCTCAGTAAACAGGTTGTTAATCCCTCAGTAAACAGGTTGTTAATCCCTCAGTAAACAGGTTGTGTTAATCCCTCAGTAAACAGGTTGTGTTAATCCCTCAGTACACAGGTTGTTAATCCCTCAGTAAACAGGTTGTTAATCCCTCAGTAAACAGGTTGTTAATCCCTCAGTAACCAGGTTGTGTTAATCCCCTCAGTAAACAGGTTGTTAATCCCTCAGTAAACAGGTTGTTAATCCCTCAGTAACCAGGTTGTGTTAATCCCTCAGTAACCAGGTTGTGTTAATCCTTTAGTAAACAGGTTGTGTTAATCCCTCAGTAACCAGGTTGTGTTAATCCCTCAGTAAACAGGTTGTTAATCCCTCAGTAAACAGGTTGTGTTAATCCCTCAGTAAACAGGTTGTTAATCCCTCAGTAACCAGGTTGTGTTAATCCCTCAGTAAACAGGTTGTGTTAATCCCTCAGTAACCAGGTTGTGTTAATCCCTCAGTAAACAGGTTGTTAATCCCTCAGTAAACAGGTTGTTAATCCCTCAGTAAACAGGTTGTTAATCCCTCAGTAAACAGGTTGTGTTAATCCCTCAGTAAACAGGTTGTGTTAATCCCTCAGTAAACAGGTTGTTAATCCCTCAGTAAACAGGTTGTTAATCCCTCAGTAACCAGGTTGTGTTAATCCCTCAGTAAACAGGTTGTGTTAATCCCTCAGTAACCAGGTTGTGTTAATCCCTCAGTAAACAGGTTGTTAATCCCTCAGTAAACAGGTTGTTAATCCCTCAGTAAACAGGTTGTTAATCCCTCAGTAAACAGGTTGTTAATCCCTCAGTAAACAGGTTGTGTTAATCCCTCAGTAAACAGGTTGTGTTAATCCCTCAGTAAACAGGTTGTTAATCCCTCAGTAAACAGGTTGTTAATCCCTCAGTAACCAGGTTGTGTTAATCCCTCAGTAAACAGGTTGTGTTAATCCCTCAGTAACCAGGTTGTGTTAATCCCTCAGTAAACAGGTTGTTAATCCCTCAGTAAACAGGTTGTTAATCCCTCAGTAAACAGGTTGTTAATCCCTCAGTAAACAGGTTGTTAATCCCTCAGTAAAGAGGTTGTGTTAATCCCTCAGTAAACAGGTTGTTAATCCCTCAGTAAACAGGTTGTGTTAATCCCTCAGTAACCAGGTTGTGTTAATCCTTTAGTAAACAGGTTGTGTTAATCCCTCAGTAAACAGGTTGTTAATCCCTCAGTAAACAGGTTGTTAATCCCTCAGTAAACAGGTTGTGTTAATCCCTCAGTAAACAGGTTGTTAATCCCTCAGTAAACAGGTTGTTAATCCCTCAGTAACCAGGTTGTGTTAATCCCTCAGTAAACAGGTTGTGTTAATCCCTTAGAAAGCAGGTTGTTAATCCCTCAGTAACCAGGTTGTGTTAATCCCTCAGTAACCAGGTTGTGTTAATCCCTTAGAAAGCAGGTTGTTAATCCCTCAGTAACCAGGTTGTGTTAATCCCTCATTAACCAGGTTGTGTTAATCCCTCAGAAAGCAGGTTGTGTTAATCCCCTCAGTAAACAGGTTGTGTTAATCCCCTCAGAAAGCAGGTTGTTAATCCCTCAGTAACCAGGTTGTGTTAATCCCTCAGAAAGCAGGTTGTGTTAATCCCTCAGAAAGCAGGTTGTGTTAATCCCTCAGAAAGCAGGTTGTGTTAATCCCTCAGAAAGCAGGTTGTGTTAATCCCTCAGAAAGCAGGTTGTGTTAATCCCTCAGTAACCAGGTTGTGTTAATCCCCTCAGTAAATAGGTTGTGTTAATCCCTCAGAAAGCAGGTTGTGTTAATCCCTCAGAAAGCAGGTTGTGTTAATCCCTCAGAAAGCAGGTTGTGTTAATCCCTCAGTAACCAGGTTGTGTTAATCCCCTCAGTAAACAGGTTGTGTTAATCCCTCAGAAAGCAGGTTGTGTTAATCCCTCAGTAACCAGGTTGTGTTAATCCCCTCAGTAAACAGGTTGTGTTAATCCCTCAGAAAGCAGGTTGTGTTAATCCCTCAGAAAGCAGGTTGTGTTAATCCCTCAGAAAGCAGGTTGTGTTAATCCCTCAGTAAATAGGTTGTTAATCCCTCAGAGGGCAAAGGGCAGGACAATGTAAATAGTCTGGGTGGCCATTTGATTAGTTTAGTCATTCAGCAGTCTTATGGCTTGGTGGTAGAAGCTGTTAAAGAGCCTTGGCGCTCCGGTACCGCTTGCCTTGCGGTAGCAGAGAGAACAGTCTATAACTTGGGTGGCTGGAGTCTTTGACAATTTTTGGACACCGCCTGGTATATAGGTCCTGGATTTCAGGAAGCTTGGCCCCAGTGATGTACTGGGCCGTATGCACTGCCCTCTGTAGCGCCTTCTGGTTCCTTGAACTCAAGCATGAGAATAGAGGGCTATTTCGCCTGCTATTCGCCCGCAAATCGCCCGCTATTCACGTGTATAAAACATCTACTTTGGTGTTGTTTCTATTAGAAAAAGAGTATTCTCTCCACAGTGTAATTTACAGCTTCACAGGAGCTATTGATAAGACCTAGGTAAATTAGTCATGTGTTTGGGATAAGGAAATTGTAAATATGAATGACACTTGTTTTCGATCTATCTATTTTATAATCTGGGGCGGCAGGGTAGCCTAGTGGTTAGAGCGTTGGACTATTAACCGGAAGGTTGCAAATTCAAATCCCCAAGCTGACAAGGTACAAATCTGTCGTTCTGCCCCTGAACAGGCAGTTAACCCACTGTTCCTAGGCCGTCATTGAAAATAAGAATTTGTTCTTAACTGACTTGCCTAGTAAAATAAAGGTAAAATAAAAATAAAATCTCTGGAGGCAAATGTGAAACCAGTCATATGGCATATTTAACACATCAACTTTCCCACAGTGACGTTTATGAAATGTGCCATTACAAAGAATTTAAACTGTACGGCCTTTTAACTTGCAGGGATGGCCACTCTCGAAATTGTCTGAACGACTTCCTCTGTTTTCCTATCTCTATCATGGTAGGCCTGATAACAACACATTTTCAACTGCCAGTTTACTGTTAGTTCTCTGGTATAGCCTACATTATCCTTTTATTTGCCTTCTCTGTCAATGCTGTCACGGCCGGATCATTAGTACTAAGACACGTTGGCAAATTAAATCATTACGGAGCGGAGCACAGACCAAAACAGTTTGAACCCGACTGTCACGTCCTGACCTTAGAGATCCTTTTTATGTCTCTATTTTGGCTTGGTCGGGGTGTGAGTTGGGGTGGGCATTCTATGTTTTCTATTTCTGTGTGTTTGGCTGGGTGTGGTTCTCAGTCAGAGGCAGCTGTCTATCGTTGTCTCGGATTGAGAACCATACTTAGGTAGCCTTTTCCCACCTGTGTTTTGTGGGTAGTTGTTTTCTGTTTGTGTGTGTGTCTGCACTAGACAGAACTGTTTCGGTTTCGTTCGTTATCGTTTTTGTTAGTCAGTGTTCAGTTCTATTAAATAATCATGACCAGTTAACACGCTGCGCTTTGGTCCACTTCTTCACGCAACGATGACCGTTACACCCGACGCATGGCACAAATACTTGGCTGTGCCATCACACAGTTCCATGGTTGGTGCAGGCAATAGATGAGGATATATAGCCTACTATTGTACTATTACATTATCTCTATATTATAATTCTATGTACACTAATGTTCCAACATTACCATGGGTCAAAGAACTTGAATGAGGCAATTTTCAGAATGAATCAAAGCACTATTTTCTTTATTTTTTTTAAATATGATTTATAAATACTTTCCTAACCCTTAATAATCTACAAAATCAAGAGTATTTTTTTTTAAATATACCAGTTGGTGCTGAAACTGAGACGAATATGCATATATTAACATGGCTTTCATTCATTGATCCCTATATTCTGAACCCGTTCTCTCCATGTCTGTCGACAAAAATTCTAACAAATAAAATTACATTTAAAAAAAAGTACACAAATGGAAGGGTTCATCTGTCTAGCAGTTTATGATGGTTTAAGATAAATGTACTGAACATTGAATATAAATACCACGATAAATACGTTGGCCAGCAAGTTGGTGGGATTTCAGACGTTTAATTAAATTTTTACACAGAACGTGCAAGTGAACAACTCCTGCAAGGCCCGTTATACAACTTAATAAATTCAATCTGATGACCAACTACTGAGAATTGCGTAGCGAAGACGTGTGTTTAAAAAAATGTTTTTACTAATATTATCGACTGTAACAAGGAAGTAAAATGTGTTGGTCCGCTAATCTTAGTTGGAAGGTTAGTATCTCCACCTTCTCTTAATCTCTCTGATCTCTCCTTGAATATCACCCACCATCTTTTCTGAGCATAATGTTGCCAGAACTGTGAGTTGTTTACATAAAGGCAACCAACACCTGTCCGTCTGCTACGAAAAAGTCAGCAAATGGGAGCGGTGGCGGTTCAGCAGCCGCTGGTTCCTGGTGACAACGTCTTTGATGTTGCCTGCATACCTTTAGCCGTTCAGTAGCATAAAAAAAAACAAATAAAAAAGCAGAATAGAAAACCACTCTACAATGTTCCAATATGTGCTGCAGCTCCTGGTATTGACGCATCGTGTTTTGGTGGTTGCGGAAAGGAGGAGGGAGATGCATTTCTGAGAGGCACAAGCATATAAATTACCGTTGTTCAAAATGCTATTGCGCATAATTACCGTTTATTACGCAACTACTGCTGTTGTAGTTACAGAGATGAGAGTCACAGCAAGGGGCATAGCTTTATGTCGTGGGGTCAGGGTCAATAGGTCCGGTGTCATCACCCCTGTTGGGGGTTCAATAGGTCCGGTGTCATCACCCCTGTTGGGGGTATTAAATAAAATTGAAATGTTTGTTTCTGGTGAATTATGAAGGAAAATACATACATGTCTTGGTCATTTGGTCAATATACCCCAATCACAACTGAAATACCAATATGTTTATATATTACTTCAAACTGTGTTTCTTACCCGTAATAGTCACCAACACACTAGTTCTTTAACTACATGTAAATGTTAAAACCCCTTCACCACACTTGGCTGGTACATGGTCTTGAATAACACGTTTCTTATACCCAATTAACTTACAAGGAGTTGGTTACACAATTTAAATACGGTATTAATTCAGAAAATAATATAGCGACAGACAAAATATAACTTTTCAATATGGCATCTTGCTCAGCCAATCAGTATAGTCAAGAATCAACTCACTGTCATTCACCAATCACCGATCAAGTAAAAAAACATACACATTCAATAACAGTCCGTAACCGCTTGCAACATTATACAAATATGGGCATACAGTGTTACCGACGGGGGTCAGATCGTCCGTCTCAATTCACTTAAATGCACCAAATACCAGTTTGACGCCTGTCACTGCCAGCAATACAATTCTGACATGTTGTTTTCTAATCTATGTAATCCAGTTTCTCCTGGTGGATATGACATACAGCAACATGGTTCAATCTGCTTTGTGTCCTTGTTGAGCGCAGCCACGTCGCCTACCTCCTGGGGGCGCTAAAGTTCCTTTCTGGTTCAGAGGAGGAAAAAGGCTATGACAAGGAGCAACCTGGCCAGAGCTTCAACATTGGGAAATAAGCTCCACACTTCTACTGCCAGTCCTCTTAGAAGTTCTACAGCCTCTACATTAGAACTGAATGAGTAGTTGAGTACAGTCTCTACACTAGAACTGAATGAGTAGTTGAGTACAGTCTCTACACTAGAACTGAATGAGTAGTTGAGTACAGCCTCTACACTAGAACTGAATGAGTAGTTGAGTACAGCCTCTACACTAGAACTGAATGAGTAGTTGAGTACAGCCTCTACACTAGAACTGAATGAGTAGTTGAGTACAGTCTCTACACTAGAACTGAATGAGTAGTTGAGTACAGCCTCTACACTAGAACTGAATGAGTAGTTGAGTACAGCCTCTACACTAGAACTGAATGAGTAGTTGAGTACAGCCTCTACACTAGAACTGAATGAGTAGTTGAGTACAGTCTCTACACTAGAACTGAATGAGTAGTTGAGTACAGCCTCTACACTAGAACTGAATGAGTAGTTGAGTACAGCCTCTACACTAGAACTGAATGAGTAGTTGAGTACAGTCTCTACACTAGAACTGAATGAGTAGTTGAGTACAGCCTCTACACTAGAACTGAATGAGTAGTTGAGTACAGCCTCTACACTAGAACTGAATGAGTAGTTGAGTACAGCCTCTACACTAGAACTGAATGAGTAGTTGAGTACAGCCTCTACACTAGAACTGAATGAGTAGTTGAGTACAGCCTCTACACTAGAACTGAATGAGTAGTTGAGTACAGCCTCTACACTAGAACTGAATGAGTAGTTGAGTACAGTCTCTACACTAGAACTGAATGAGTAGTTGAGTACAGCCTCTACACTAGAACTGAATGAGTAGTTGAGTGGAGTCTCTACACTAGAACTGAATGAGTAGTTGAGTACAGCCTCTACACTAGAACTGAATGAGTAGTTGAGTACAGTCTCTACACTAGAACTGAATGAGTAGTTGAGTACAGCCTCTACACTAGAACTGAATGAGTAGTTGAGTACAGTCTCTACACTAGAACTGAATGAGTAGTTGAGTACAGTCTCTACACTAGAACTGAATGAGTAGTTGAGTACAGTCTCTACACTAGAACTGAATGAGTAGTTGAGTGCAGTCTATACACTAGAACTGGTGTCCATAACTACTATTTGGTTTTGATGAAGAGTTGAACATGGGTGGTGCTCTTACTCTCTCTATTGCCTGTCTTTGATCACATGATCATATGCCCAAATACCATGATCATATGCCCAAATACCATGATCACATGACCAAATACCATGATCACACGACCAAATACCATGATCACATGTCCAAATACCATGGTCATATAACCAAATACCATGATCATATCACCAAATACCATGATCACATGACCAAATACCATGATCACATGACCAAATACCATGATCATATGTCCAAATACCATGATCATATAACCAAATACCATGATCATATCACCAAATACCATGATCACATGACCAAATACCATGATCACATGCCCAAATACCATGATCATATCACCAAATACCATGATCATATCACCAAATACCATGATCACATGACCAAATACCATGATCACATGCCCAAATACCATGATCACATGACCAAATACCATGACCATATGCCCAAATACCATGATCACATGACCAAATACCATGATCACATGACCAAATACTATGATCATATGACAAAATTGTCTGACCTTAAAAATGATGGGGTCAGCTTATTAACATGAAATATATTCTGGTTTATTTAGCTAAATTATTTATGTACTGGATGGAAATATCTATTTTTAGCTAGCTGACTACATAGTACCAGTCTATTATGAATTGTACCGTGTAGTTAGCTAGAGTGCATGAGTCAGTACATGAGTCAGTACATGAGTCAGTGCATGAGTCAGTACATGAGTCAGTGCATGAGTCAGTGCATGAGTCAGTACATGAGTCAGTACATGAGTCAGTACATGAGTCAGGGCATGAGTCAGTACATGAGTCAGTGCATGAGTCAGTGCATGAGTCAGTACAGGAGTCAGTGCATGAGTCAGTGCATGAGTCAGTACATGAGTCAGTGCATGAGTCAGTGCATGAGTCAGTACATGAGTCCGTGCATGTGTCAGTACATGAGTCAGTGCATGAGTCAGTACATGAGTCCGTGCATGTGTCAGTCCATGAGTCAGTACATGAGTCAGTGCATGAGTCAGTGCATGAGTCAGTGCATGAGTCAGTACATGAGTCAGTGCATGAGTCAGTGCATGAGTCAGTGCATGAGTCAGTACATGAGTCAGTGCATGAGTCAGTACATGAGTCAGTGCATGAGTCAGTACATGAGTCAGTGCATGAGTCAGTACATGAGTCAGTGCATGAGTCAGTACAGTGGGAATCGGTTTGCGGTGAGTGGTCCAGAGAATCATTGCAGGATATCAAGTGGGATCCATTTGTCTTCATTGGAGCCGGAGCGGACGATTTCAGTCTGCAAACTCTAAAGAAATCATACTAACCGCCCTGTGGCTATCCACAGCTCCCCTACAGAGGTTGAAAATGTCAGTGAAGACACTTGCCAGCTGGTCAGCGCATGCTCTGAGTACGAGTCTTGGTAATCCATCTGGCCCTACATTCTTGTTATGTTAACCTGTTTAAAGGTTTTACTCACATTGGCTACGGAGAGCGTGATGACACAGTCATCCAGAACAGCTGGTGCTCTCATGCATAATTCAGTGTTACTTGCCTCGACATGAGCATAGAAGGCATTTAGTTAGTTTGGTAGGCGTGTGTCACTGGGCAGCTCGTGGCTGGGTTTCTCTTTGTTATTCGTGACAGTTTGCAAGTCTTGCCACATCCGACGAGCGTCAGAGCTGTGTAGTAGGATTCAATCTTTGCCTGTTTGATGGTTCGTCAGAGGGCAGAGTGGGATTTCTTATAAACGTCAAGATTAGCGTCCAGCTCTTTGGAAAGCATCAGCTCTAGCCTGTAGGTCAGTGCGAATGTTGCCTGTAATCCCTGGTGTCTGGTTAGGATATGAACGTAAAGTCACTGTGGGGATGATGTTGTCAATGCACTTATTAATGAAGCCAGTGACTGATGTGAATCACAGAACATGTTCCATCCTGTACAGGTAAAACAGTACTGTTGTTAGAATGCTGACTGTGATAAAAACCTAGGCTATAGATTCTTAATTCCCATCCTCATTCAGAATAAATGTATAACTGGTAACAATATAAAGAATTTGAAGCACATTTATTACTATGCTTGTAGTTCTTGCAGAAGAACATGTTATGTGTGGAGTTCCCCTTGTTTAATCCAATAAAAGTACTTCAGAAAACTCCATCACAGAGTTTATCTCCCCACAGTTTTAGTTAACTAGGCTAACTAGCCAGCTAGCCTAACTCTAGCTTGGCTTGTTTACCTCTCTAGTAGAGGTTGACACATGTTCAGGAGCAGCACCACATGTCCCCGTGGTGGAGGCTGACACATGTTCAGGAGCAGCACCACATGTCCCCGTGGTGGAGGCTGACACATGTTCAGGAGCAGCACCACATGTCCCCGTGGTGGAGGCTGACACATGTTCAGGAGCAGCACCACATGTCCCCGTGGTGGAGGTTGACACATGTTCAGGAGCAGCATCACATGTCCCCGTGGTGGAGGCTGACACATGTTCAGGAGCAGCACCACATGTCCCCGTGGTGGAGGCTGACGCACGTTGTTGTTTTAATCCACGCTGGGTTAGCTGACGTTCCAGACGGTTGTTGTTTTAATCCACGCTGGTTTAGCTGACGTTCCAGACGGTTGTTGTTTTAATCCACGCTGGTTTAGCTGACGTTCCAGACGGTTGTTGTTTTAATCCACGCTGAGTTAGCTGACGTTCCAGACGGTTGTTGTTTTAATCCACGCTGGTTTAGCTGACGTTCCAGACGGTTGTTGTTTTAATCCACGCTGGTTTAGCTGACGTTCCAGACGGTTGTTGTTTTAATCCACGCTGGTTTAGCTGACGTTCCAGACGGTTGTTGTTTTAATCCACGCTGGTTTAGCTGACGTTCCAGACGGTTGTTGTTTTAATCCACGCTGGTTTAGCTGACGTTCCAGACGGTTGTTGTTTTAATCCACGCTGGGTTAGCTGACGTTCCAGACGGTTGTTGTTTTAATCCACGCTGGTTTAGCTGACGTTCCAGACGGTTGTTGTTTTAATCCACGCTGGTTTAGCTGACGTTCCAGACGGTTGTTGTTTTAATCCACGCTGGTTTAGCTGACGTTCCAGACGGTTGTTGTTTTAATCCACGCTGGGTTAGCTGACGTTCCAGACGGTTGTTGTTTTAATCCACGCTGGGTTAGCTGACGTTTCAGACGGTTGTTGTTTTAATCCACGCTGGTTTAGCTGACGTTCCAGACGGTTGTTGTTTTAATCCACGCTGGTTTAGCTGACGTTCCAGACGGTTGTTGTTTTAATCCACGCTGGGTTAGCTGACGTTCCAGACGGTTGTTGTTTTAATCCACGCTGGGTTAGCTGACGTTCCAGACGGTTGTTGTTTTAATCCACGCTGGTTTAGCTGACATTCCAGACGGTTGTTGTTTTAATCCACGCTGAGTTAATTGACGTTCCAGACGGTTGTTGTTTTAATCCACGCTGGGTTAGCTGACGTTCCAGACGGTTGTTGTTTTAATCCACGCTGGGTTAGCTGACGTTCCAGACGGTTGTTGTTTTAATCCACGCTGGTTTAGCTGACGTTCCAGACGGTTGTTGTTTTAATCCACGCTGGTTTAGCTGACGTTCCAGACGGTTGTTGTTTTAATCCACGCTGGTTTAGCTGACGTTCCAGACGGTTGTTGTTTTAATCCACGCTGGTTTAGCTGACGTTCCAGACGGTTGTTGTTTTAATCCACGCTGGGTTAGCTGACGTTCCAGACGGTTGTTGTTTTAATCCACGCTGGGTTAGCTGACGTTTCAGACGGTTGTTGTTTTAATCCACGCTGGTTTAGCTGACGTTCCAGACGGTTGTTGTTTTAATCCACGCTGGTTTAGCTGACGTTCCAGACGGTTGTTGTTTTAATCCACGCTGGGTTAGCTGACGTTCCAGACGGTTGTTGTTTTAATCCACGCTGGGTTAGCTGACGTTCCAGACGGTTGTTGTTTTAATCCACGCTGGTTTAGCTGACATTCCAGACGGTTGTTGTTTTAATCCACGCTGAGTTAATTGACGTTCCAGACGGTTGTTGTTTTAATCCACGCTGGGTTAGCTGACGTTCCAGACGGTTGTTGTTTTAATCCACGCTGGGTTAGCTGACGTTCCAGACGGTTGTTGTTTTAATCCACGCTGGTTTAGCTGACGTTCCAGACGGTTGTTGTTTTAATCCACACTGGTTTAGCTGACGTTCCAGACGGTTGTTGTTTTAATCCACGCTGGTTTAGCTGACGTTCCAGACGGTTGTTGTTTTAATCCACGCTGGTTTAGCTGACGTTCCAGACGGTTGTTGTTTTAATCCACGCTGGGTTAACTGACGTTCCAGACGGTTGTTGTTTTAATCCACGCTGGGTTAGCTGACGTTCCAGACGGTTGTTGTTTTAATCCACGCTGGGTTAACTGACGTTCCAGACGGTTGTTGTTTTAATCCACGCTGGGTTAGCTGACGTTCCAGACGGTTGTTGTTTTAATCCACGCTGGTTTAGCTGACGTTCCAGACGGTTGTTGTTTTAATCCACGCTGGGTTAACTGACGTTCCAGACGGTTGTTGTTTTAATAACCTCTGACCTGTTTGGGAGTTGGAGGCAGTGGAGCCTGGGAGGTTTAGAGGTGCGTCCCAAATGGCACCCTATTCCCTGTTGTTATTATATGGGGAGGCGACCACAGAGATCCGTTTAAATGACTAGAGAGGCTATGTCAATAACTCTTGAAGTTCCAGAATGGGGTGAAAATGTCAGCCATATTGGTCAAGTAGAAATCCAAAACAGTCTAATTGGAATGAACGGCAGTAGAGGCAGAATCCTGATTTTACTTAGAAAGAAACATTTATCAAAGTCATGTGATATATCAGAAATTGTTTAACATAATTATTATCAACATAAAATCTTGTCATATAATCATAAATACAGTTTGAACAAATTGTTGTGGGCCCCCATAAACCATGGGTACGCCAGTGTACAGAACAGTTAACGAGGACCTAAGACCACTAAACATAACGAGTGCAGCTCAATCAGTGGAACGCCAGTGTACAGAACAGTTAACGAGGACCTAAGACCACTAAACATAACGAGTGCAGCTCAATCAGTGGAACGCCAGTGTACAGAACAGTTAACGAGGACCTAAGACCACTAAACATAACGAGTGCAGCTCAATCAGTGGAACGCCAGTGTACAGAACAGTTAACGAGGACCTAAGACCACTAAACATAACGAGTGCAGCTCAATCAGTGGAACGCCAGTGTACAGAACAGTTAACGAGGAACTAAGACCCCTAAACATAACGAGTCCCGTTCAATCAGTAGGCCAGTTCATGGTTTGGTCACCCCCTATAAAGTGCACTACTTTTGAACAGAGTCCTATGGGGAATAAGGTGCCATTGGGACGGGCCCTAGAATAGGTATTATCCACAGAGAGAGAGGCCTGTTTCACTTAGCCATGTGGGCCCAGTGATGGCGCGATAAGGGATATTGGTGTTGGCACCAGCACCATCACTGACGCCCTTTATCTGTTTGTATAAAAGCCCCAATCAATATTACTGGATTAGGAAAGGGCTGCTCTGCTCGTTGCTTTGTTATTGCACTATACACTGAGTAAACCAAACATTTGCAACAGCTTCCTAATATTAAATTGCATATATTTTATGTCTTGCCCATTCACCCGCTGAATGGCACACATACACAATCCATGTCTCAATTTTCTCAAGGCTTAAACAAATCCTTCTTTAACCTGTCTCCTCCCTTTCATCTACTACCGTATACTGATTGTGGATTTAACATAGCTTTCACCTGGACTCACCTGGTCAGTCTATTTCATGGAAAGAGCAGGTGTTCTTAATGTTTCATACATAGCCCCCGTTCTAAAAAAAGAAAGAGAGAAACCCCATCTCAATCAGGGTTGTTGTCAATTTAGAAAGTTAACCAAATTCCAATTTCAAATTTTCCTCATTAAAAAGCATTGGAGAATTTACATTTTAGTGTACTTCCTAAATTTAAATGGTATTGACCCCAACCCTGATCTCAGTAGAACTTGGTTGGTCTGGGCACCTGGTTCCAGACACACAGGCTGCTGGTGTAGTGGTCTTCTGGAATGTGCCAGGATTAGGGTTTGTTCTACAGGTGTGATATCTTAATTTGACCAGTTTCTCACAGCAAGAAATAATCCTACAGCAACAGAAAATGGGAATTATTATGTGGATTATAATTAATTCGCTTTTTTTGTAGGGGTTAATCCTTTTTTTGTGTAAGGGCAAATCAAATCTGTCAGTTTAATAGGGTGGCAGGTAGCCTCGAGGTTAGAGAGTTGGGTCAGTAACCGAAAGATTTCTGGTTTGAATACCGGAGCCGACAAGGTGAAATAAACAAATCTGTTGCTGTGCCCTTGAGCAAGGCATTGAACTCTAAGTGCTCCTGGCCATGACCCTGCGGGTCTCTCAGGTGTTGTGATATGAAGAAGAAAAACATTTGCGTGTAACAGGACAAATATAAGAGGAAATGACAAACTTTAGAAGCCTTTTTAAGCCTTGAATACCCTACAACGTTCTCTGCGACAACAGTGATCAAATTAAGATACTACATCTGTACGTCAGCACCCTGTTCTCTTCTGCAGCTCTGTTGAACAACAAAATAAAGATTGTCATCAGAGCTGTTAGTGGCATGGATCAGCCTGTAGCTTGTAGACAGATGAGGTCTGTCTAGCTGACCTGGACCAGGGCTGGCAGAGCCTCTGAGAAGGCTGGGTGCCCTGCGATAGGGGTGGGTGGCTGGGCCTGGCCCTAAGCTTGAGATAGGGTGCTGGGGTGGGTAGCACTGTGAAAGCTGCTTCCTGTCTGGCCGATGGCCCATTTCTTTGATGTGTGGCGGTCCGACTCGGTCTCTGCCTGGGGGTCGTGGGGTCAGCAGAAGCAGGGCTTGGTTCGCAGCCTCCGACGGGCCTCTAGTGTCAGCCAGCCCTGTCATTTCAGTCATTTCCTCTGCTTCCTGTTGTGGATGGCTTGGCACATCGCTACAATCAACAGATATTTCCTGTTCCACTTCGGTCCGACTCTGACCATCGACCAGAGACTAGCTCCGACAGGCGCGGTCAGAATAGAACGGGAAAACCTGGTACAGCGCATTTAGAAAGTATTCAGACCCCTTTACATTTTCCACATTTTGTTACGTTGCAACCTTACTCTAAAATGTATTAAATATATTTTTTTCTCATCTATCTACACACAATACCCCTTAATGACAAAGTGAAAACATTTTATTTTTATTTTGTGCAAATGTAAAAAATTAAAAAACAGATACTTTATTTACATGAGTTTTCAGACCCTTTGTGATGAAACTCAAAAATGAGCTCAGGTGCATCCTGTTTACATTGATCATGCTTGGGATGTTTCTACAACTTGATTGTGGTCCACCTGTGGTAAATTCACTTGATTGGACATGATTTGGAAAGGCACACGCCTGTCTATATAAGGTCCCACAGTTGATAATGCATGTCAGAGCAGAAACCAAGCCTTGAGGTCCAAGGAATTGGCCGTAGAGTTCTGGGAAAGGATTGTGTCGAGGCAAAGATCTGGGGAAGGGTACAAAAACGTTTCTGCAACATTGAAGGTCCCCAAAGAACTCAATGGCCTCCATCATTCTTAAATGGAAGAAGTTTGGAACCAACAAGACTCTTCCTAGAGCTGGCCGGCAGGCTAAAGTGAGCAATTGAGGGGGAAAGGCCTTGGTCAGGGAGTTGACCTCTGTAGAGATGGGAGAACCTTCCAGAAGGAAACCCATCTCTGCAGCACTCCAACAATCAGGCCTAATGGAAGCCACTTCCTCAGTAAAAGCACATGACAGTCCACTTGGAGTTTGCCAAAAGGCACCTAAAGACTCTCAGAACATGAGAAACAAGATTCTCTGGTCTGATGAAACCAAGATTGAAGTCTTTGGCCTATATGCCAAGTGTCACGTCTGGAGGAAACCTGGCACCATCCAGGATGTTTTTCATCAGCAGGGACTGGGAGACTAGTCAGGATAGAGGGAAGAATGAACAGAGAAAAGTACAGAGAGATCCTTGATGAAAACCTGCTCCAGCGTGCTCAGGACCTCAGACTGGGACGAAGGTTAACCTTCCAACAGGACAACGACCCTAAGCACACATCCAAGACAACTTAGGAGTGGCTTCGGGACAAGTCTCTGAATGTCCTTGAGTGGCCCAGCCAGAGCCTGGACTTGAACCCATTTGAACATCTCTGGAGAGACCTGAAAGTAGCTGTGCAGCGACGCTCCCCATCCAACCGACAGTGCTTGAGAGGATCTGCAGAGAAGAATGGGAGAAACTCCCCAAATACAGGTATGCCAAGCTTGTAGCGTCAAACCCAAGAAGACATTTGAAATGTGGCTTGGCACCTAAAACCCTCACAAACTTTTACAGATGCACAATTGAAAGCATACTGTTGGACTGTATCTCCGCCTGGTACATGTATATACTGTATTCTATTCTATTCTACTGTATCTTAGGCTGTGCAACACTGACATTTCTCGTCCATATATTTCTATATTCTTAGCTCCATTCCTTCACTTTGTGTGTATTGTGTGTATTGTTGTGAAATTGTTAGATATTACTGCACTGTTGGAGCTAGAAACACAAGCATTTTGCTACACCCGCAGTAACATCTGCTAAACATGTGTATGTGACCAATACAATTTGATTTTATTTGATTCAAGGCTGTAATCGCTGCCAAAGATGCTTCAACCAAGTACTGAGTAAAGGGTCTGAATACTTATGACAATGTGATATTTTATTTTTTTTCTCCTTGGCAGGTGCCCACTCCGGTCTTGGCAGGTGCCCACTCTGGTCTTGGCAGGTGCCCACTCTGGTCTTGGCAGGTTCCCACTCCGTTCTTGGCAGGTTCCTACTCCGGTCTTGGCAGGTGCCCACTCCAGTCTTGGCAGGTGCCCACTCTGGTCTTGGCAGGTGTGATCTTGCCAACAGCTGGCAGATACAGTGTGGGTTGTCTAGTCTACATGATGTGATTATTATTTGTCAAACGGCAGCCAGGAATCGATCCTCATGTCACCAGAATAAGACCCTCGATATTAATTGAAAAGGCTCATTGAACTCGTCACCGTACACTTTCGCCACCCTGTGAAGTTCATCATAAATGGTTTAATCTGTAGCCTAATAAACTGCATGATTCCCCGAGTCATAGTGGGAGGACGGCACAACATAACATGACTTTTACTTTGTTATGTTGGTTATTAAAGCAATATTTTCACATACAGTTTGGAGTGTGACTGTTTGAGGTTGTGGACAGGTGTCTTTTATACTGATAACAAGTTCAAACAGGTGCCATTAATACATGTAACGAGTGGAGGACAGAGGAGCCTCTTAAAGAAGAAGTTACAGGTCTGTGAGAGCCAGAAATCTTGCTTGTTTGTAGGTGACCAAATACTTATTTTCCACCATAATTTGCAAATAAATTCATGAAAAATCCTACAATGTGATTTTCTGGAATTTTCTTTCTCATTTTGTCTGTCATAGTTGAAGTGTACCTATGATGAAAAGTACAGGCCTCTCTCATCTTTTTAAGTGGGAGAACTTGCACAATTGATGGCTGACTAAATACTTTTTTTGCCCCACTGTACAGGCGTTTCCACAACCATTTCTCACATAACTAATTTTACAGATACAAAAATAGCCCACCATGTCGAATTAACAAATTATAATCTGCATTTATAAAATTGTATAGAAACTTTCTCTTGATTTAAAAAAAAAAAAGACGGTATGACTTTAAAAACTGTGGATGGACACATGGTTATTGACACAGTTCAATAACCATGCATGTTAATATCCAGACTAGATACTATATACTTAACATCCACACTAGATATTGTATAATTAATATCCAGACTAGATACTATATACTTAAAATCCAGACTAGATATTGTCTACTTAACATCCAGACTAGATATTGTCTACTTAACATCCAGACTAGATACTGTACTCTTAAACCAGTATATACTGTGTACTTAAAAAACTCTTAATAAGGATCCAACTTTTTTTCCAATTTACGCCTAAAATGACATGCCAAATCTAACTGCCTGTAGCTCAGGACCTGAATCAAGGATATGCATATTCATGATACCATTTGAAAGGAAACACTTTGAAGTTTGTGGACATGTGTAATTAATGTAGTAGAATATAACACATTAGATCTGGTAAAAGATAATACAAAGAAATAAACATAATTTTTTGTTGTTGTTGTACCATCATCGTTGAAATGCAAGAGTGAGGCCATAATGTATTATTCCAGCCCTGGCGCAATTAAATGTTGACCACTAGATGGCAGCAGTGTTTGTGCAAAGTTGTAGACTGATCCAAAGAACCATTGTACATCTGTTCAAAATGTTGTATCAAGACTGCCCAAAGGTGCCTAATTGGTTTATTGACACATTTTCAAGTTCATAACTGTGCACTCTCCTCAAACAATCACATGGCATTATTTCACTGTAATAGCTACTCTAAATCAGACAGTGCAGTTAGATTAACAAGAATTTAAGCTTTCTGCCCATATCAGATATGTTTATGTCCTGGGAAATGTTCTTGTTACATACAACCTCATGCTAATCACATTAGCCTATGTTAGCTTAACCGTCCCGTGGGGGGGACACCGATCCTGTAGAGGTTTTTAACATCCAAACTAGATACTTTATACTTAACATCCAGACTAGACAATGTACTCTTAAACCAGACTAGATACTGTATACTTAGCATCCAGACTAGATACTGTATACTTAGCATCCAGACTAGATACTGTATACTTAGCATCCAGACTAGATACTGTATACTTAACATCCAGACTAGATACTGTATACTTAACATCCAGACTAGATACTGTATACTTAACATCCAGACTAGATACTGTATACTTAACATCCAGACTAGATACTGTATACTTAACATCCAGACTAGATACTGTATACTTAGCATCCAGACTAGATACTGTATACTTAGCATCCAGACTAGATACTGTATACTTAACATCCAGACTAGATACTGTATACTTAACATCCAGACTAGATACTGTATACTTAGCATCCAGACTAGATACTGTATACTTAGCATCCAGACTAGATACTGTATACTTAACATCCAGACTAGATACTGTATACTTAGCATCCAGACTAGATACTGTATACTTAGCATCCAGACTAGATACTGTATACTTAACATCCAGACTAGATACTGTATACTTAACATCCAGACTAGATACTGTATACTTAGCATCCAGACTAGATACTGTATACTTAGCATCCAGACTAGATACTGTATACTTAACATCCAGACTAGATACTGTATACTTAGCATCCAGACTAGATACTGTATACTTAACATCCAGACTAGATACTGTATACTTAGCATCCAGACTAGATACTGTATACTTAGCATCCAGACTAGATACTGTATACTTAGCATCCAGACTAGATACTGTATACTTAGCATCCAGACTAGATACTGTATACTTAGCATCCAGACTAGATACTGTATACTTAGCATCCAGACTAGATACTGTATACTTAGCATCCAGACTAGATACTGTATACTTAGCATCCAGACTAGATACTGTATACTTAACATCCAGACTAGATACTGTATACTTAACATCCAGACTAGATACTGTATACTTAGCATCCAGACTAGATACTGTATACTTAACATCCAGACTAGATACTGTATACTTAGCATCCAGACTAGATACTGTATACTTAACATCCAGACTAGATACTGTATACTTAACATCCAGACTAGATACGGTATACTTAACATCCAGACTAGATACTGTATACTTAGCATCCAGACTAGATACTGTATACTTAACATCCAGACTAGATACTGTATACTTAGCATCCAGATACGAAACAGATTTCCTGCCAGTTAAAGACAGGAAAACAGTGATATTTCAGGTGTGACTGTTTTAGGACAAGGAGAGGAGAAGGTTTAGTAGAGGCTTAAAACTCCATGTTTCACCTACTTTTCTAATCATCTTGTCTTTCAACATGTTGTCTATGTAGATATGTTTTCAGAATTGCATATTGATTGTTGAAAGATCTCATCAATACAAAATGAAACAGCTTAATTTTCACATAGATGATGTAGAGTGTGTACTCGTCCAGACAGAGGCAAGTGGCACAAGATGTCTTATAAACCAATGTTAAATCTCATATTGTAACAGCATATCTTATAAACCAATGTTAAATCTCATATTGTAACAGCATATCTCATAAACCAATGTTAAATCTCATATTGTAACAGCATATCTTATAAACCAATGTTAAATCTCATATTGTAACAGCATATCTTATAAACCAATGTTAAATCTCATATTGTAACAGCATATCTCATAAACCAATGTTAAATCTCATATTGTAACAGCATATCTTATAAACCAATGTTAAATCTCATATTGTAACAGCATATCTTATAAACCAATGTTAAATCTCATATTGTAACAGCATATCTTATAAACCAATGTTAAATCTCATATTGTAACAGCATATCTTATAAACCAATGTTAAATCTCATATTGTAACAGCATATCTTATAAACCAATGTTAAATCTCATATTGTAACAGCATATCTCATAAACCAATGTTAAATCTCATATTGTAACAGCATATCTTATAAACCAATGTTAAATCTCATATTGTAACAGCATATCTTATAAACCAATGTTAAATCTCATATTGTAACAGCATATCTTATAAACCAATGTTAAATCTCATATTGTAACAGCATATCTTATAAACCAATGTTAAATCTCATATTGTAAAATTTTTAAAAAAAATACAGATGCCGTATTTGAGATCATAAAAAAAAGCTTCTAAAGATTGTAATTTCCACTATGAAATTACAGACTAGATTTTCCCTTATGAATACTGTATCAACCCCTACAAAAAATATGTCCATTAATTATAATCCAGAACAATAATTCCCATTTCCTGTTGCTGCAGGATTCTTTTCCTGCTGTAGCCAACTGGCTCTAACGAAGCTGCTCCATCTGTATCACTGTACTGTTAACTGTCATGATCTACAGTCATTACTTCCTCGACGTCGACTTGTCAATCCTTCTTCAGCTTTTATTGTATTCTTCCCTTAGTCCTAGTTTGCTATCAAAAAACACTCACATTTTTGAGAATTAATTCAATTTTACGATTGATTTTTCCATTTTTGGTCAGACTGCTCAGTACATCTCAACCTGACTGGTAAGACTACTCAGTACAACATCTCATCCTGATTGGTCAGACTGCTCAGTACAACATCTCATCCTCAACCTGACTGGTCAGACTGCTCACTACAACACCTCATCCTCAACCTGACTGGTCAGACTGCTCAGTACAACACCTCATCCTCAACCTGACTGGTCAGACTGCTCACTACAACACCTCATCCTCAACCTGACTGGTCAGACTGCTCACTACAACACCTCATCCTCAACCTGACTGGTCAGACTGCTCACTACAACACCTCATCCTCAACCTGACTGGTCAGACTGCTCACTACAACACCTCATCCTGACTGGTCAGACTGCTCAGTACAACACCTCATCCTCAACCTGACTGGTCAGACTGCTCACTACAACACCTCATCCTCAACCTGACTGGTCAGACTGCTCACTACAACACCTCATCCTGACTGGTCAGACTGCTCACTACAACACCTCATCCTGACTGGTCAGACTGCTCACTACAACACCTCATCCTGACTGGTCAGACTGCTCACTACAACACCTCATCCTGACTGGTCAGACTGCTCACTACAACACCTCATCCTGACTGGTCAGACTGCTCAGTACAACACCTCATCCTCAACCTGACTGGTCAGACTGCTCACTACAACACCTCATCCTCAACCTGACTGGTCAGACTGCTCACTACAACACCTCATCCTGACTGGTCAGACTGCTCACTACAACACCTCATCCTCAACCTGACTGGTCAGACTGCTCAGTACAACACCTCATCCTCAACCTGACTGGTCAGACTGCTCACTACAACACCTCATCCTCAACCTGACTGGTCAGACTGCTCAGTACAATATCTCATCCTCAACCTGTGCTGTGGCTTAATGGCTTTGCAAAATAAACACTGATATTAAATAAACCCAAAAGCCAAAGTTTAATGAATGTTGGTGTAGAACAGAGACATCTGACTGGGGGGTAATGAAAAGTGTTCAACATGGTGGTTGTGGTCATTTGTCCCGTCTATTAAGGCTCAGTCCATTTAGGAGGCCTAACACAGAGTCACTCCACCTGTCTTTCTGTCAAATGTTTCAATCTTCCTCCTCTTCTTCTTCTTCTTCTGCTACACAGGGAAGCAGATAGAACAACACTCCAGACAGATCTCCAGACAGTCTGAAGACTCGCAGCAGTCCTCTAGTATCCCACAATCCAACAGGGCAGAGCAGGCGTCCTCCCCACAGGCCAACCCGCCGGCAGCCCCCTCCCCACAGCAACACAGCACCTCACAGCCCTCTCCGCACACCAGACACTGGGCCAGCACTGAGCACAGGGATAGCACCTCACAGAACAGACAGGCCAGGACACAGTGTACACAGCAGTCTGGGGGGGGATAACATATATTTAATTAGAATATAGAGAATATATTGTGTTCTTGTGTTTTGTGTATATGCTGACTACTTCCTGCTGACCTCATGACAGGTCCCCATCCTAAAAGAGGTTACTAACCTCAACGGTCTTTTCCTGGTTAAATACAAGAAAAGACCACACAGAGGCCAGCACCCAGGGTTAACACCTGATAATGTTATATATTAAATACGGTATATTTAAGGCCAGGACCCAGGGTTAACACCTGATAATGTTATATATTAAATACGGTATATTTAAGGCCAGGACCCAGGGTTAACACCTGATAATGTTATATATTAAATACGGTATATTTAAGGCCAGGACCCAGGGTTAACACCTGATAATGTTATATATTAAATACGGTATATTTAAGGCCAGGACCCAGGGTTAACACCTGATAATGTTATATATTAAATACGGTATATTTAAGGCCAGGACCCACCCAGGGTTAACACCTGATAATGTTATATATTAAATACGGTATATTTAAGGCCAGGACCCAGGGTTAACACCTGATAATGTTATATATTAAATACGGTATATTTAAGGCCAGGACCCACCCAGGGTTAACACCTGATAATGTTATATATTAAATACGGTATATTTAAGGCCAGGACCCAGGGTTAACACCTGATAATGTTATATATTAAATACGGTATATTTAAGGTCAGGACCCACCCAGGGTTAACACCTGATAATGTTATATATTAAATACGGTATATTTAAGGTCAGGACCCACCCAGGGTTAACACCTGATAATGTTATATATTAAATACGGTATATTTAAGGCCAGGACCCAGGGTTAACACCTGATAATGTTATATATTAAATACGGTATATTTAAGGTCAGGACCCACCCAGGGTTAACACCTGATAATGTTATATATTAAATACGGTATATTTAAGGCCAGGACCCAGGGTTAACACCTGATAATGTTATATATTAAATACGGTATATTTAAGGTCAGGAACCACCCAGGGTTAACACCTGATAATGTTATATATTAAATACGGTATATTTAAGGTCAGGACCCACCCAGGGTTAACACCTGATAATGTTATATATTAAATACTGTATATTTAAGGCCAGGACCCAGGGTTAACACCTGATAATGTTATATATTAAATACGGTATATTTAAGGCCAGGACCCACCCAGGGTTAACACCTGATAATGTTATATATTAAATACGGTATATTTAAGGTCAGGACCCACCCAGGGTTAACACCTGATAATGTTATATATTAAATACGGTATATTTAAGGCCAGGACCCAGGGTTAACACCTGATAATGTTATATATTAAATACTGTATATTTAAGGCCAGGACCCAGGGTTAACACCTGATAATGTTCTATATTAAATACGGTATATTTAAGGCCATGAAGGGTGAGGAGTGACAGATGAACATTATATTACATTTAGACAAACACACAAGTCATAGGTGGCATATCAATCAATTAAATGTCATGTATTTAGCCAGTTTAATAATAACAAAACCACAAGGTTTTCTTTTTAGCCGTTTGGTGACTTGTGTAACGCCACCAGGTCAACGTGTCCCAACCGTTTATCGGTGGCTGCCTGATGGTGAGGGGCCAGACAGCAGAACTGATAAAGCTGTCAGAGGGGAATGTGGCTTCAAGGTGGCTTTATGATAAAGACTAGATCGTAGTGACGGGGGGGGGGATGTCTCAATGTGTGCTCTGGTGATCTGTTCACACTGCCCCAGACGGGAACCTATTTCATTGGTTCAAATCAATGATTCTGCCAGCTAAGACCAATGAGGTGTCTCCTTTTCTGGCATAGTTATCGTTACCTGAGCAGTGTAGAAGGGACCCGAACACCTGAACAAAAAATATTCTTCGAACTCAAGACCTTATTCTACTGTTCATTTTTTACACAGTCCTTACCCATCTTTTCTGTCCGCTTTTGTATAATCATACGTGTAACGAAGTTACAACATACCTCACCTGTATCCACTATAACCCCACCTGTGTCCACTACAACCCCACTTGTATCCACTATAACCCCACCTGTGTCCACTATAACCCCACCTGTATCCACTATAACCCCACCTGTATCCACTATAACCCCACCTGTATCCACTGTAACCCCACCTGTATCCACTATAACCCCACCTGTATCCACTATAACCCCACCTGTATCCACTATAACCCCACCTGTATCCACTATAACCCCACCTGTATCCACTATAACCCCACCTGTATCCACTATAACCCCACCTGTATCCACTATAACCCCACCTGTATCCACTATAACCCCACCTGTATCCACTATAACCCCACCTGTATCCAATATAACCCCACCTGTATCCACTATAACCCCACCTGTATCCACTATAACCCCACCTGTGTCCACTATAACCCCACCTGTATCCACTATAACCTCACCTGTATCCACTATAACCCCACCTGTATCCACTATAACCCCACCTGTGTCCACTATAACCCCACCTGTATCCACTATAACCCCACCTGTATCCACTATAACCCCACCTGTATCCACTATAACCCCACCTGTATCTACTATAACCCCACCTGTGTCCACTATAACCCCACCTGTAGCCACTATAACCCCACCTGTATCCACTATAACCCCACCTGTAACCACTATAACCCCACCTGTATCCACTATAACCCCACCTGTATCCACTATAACCCCACCTGTATCTACTATAACCCCACCTGTGTCCACTATAACCCCACCTGTATCCACTATAACCCCACCTGTATCCACTATAACCCCACCTGTATCCACTATAACCCCACCTGTATCCACTATAACCCCACCTGTGTCCACTATAACCCCACCTGTGTCCACTATAACCCCACCTGTATCCACTATAACCCCACCTGTGTCCACAATAACCCCACCTGTGTCCACTATAACCTCACCTGTATCCACTATAGCCCCACCTGTGTCCACAATAATATATTGTATACACTATATATATTGACTGTCTATGAAACGTAGAATAATTTGTTTTTATTCTCACCATCTCCAGCTATTTCCTTTATCTGAGTGGCGTCAGCTTTCAATAAGTTCTGGCTCCTTGTGGTGGACGGCAGGTGTTGTTTTTTAATAGGGTGCCCATGGTGTCTGTCACAGGCTGGGGACTGAGGGGACTGAGGAGGGCTCCATCCTCTCTGGTTAAGAGAGGCAGATGGAGGGGTACAGACGGGGGAGGGGGAGGCTCCGTTGATCAGGGTCTTGGGGGAAGTTTTCGGACTGGACGACACAGGGACCCCGCTGGGAAGCTCTACTGTGTGAGTGAGCAGTCAATCAATCAATCAATCAATCAATCAATCAATGTTTACTTTATACAGCGCTGAACATTTATAATAAAGGTAATAAAAGGAGAAGCTGTTGAAGTAATGTTTTGAAGTGTTTCCACCATTATCAGTAGCATTACCTCTCAGGGGATGGTATGGGTTTGATGGTATACTGTTTGGTAGGAGATGTGACGCGTCGTCAGTTGTGTTGAGATCTGTCATAGAATCATCACTATCTTCACCATCAGCTCTGGCAGACCTTACAGAGGGCCCTGGGAGCTCTGCTGAACCAGGATCAACACAATGACACTTACAGAGGGCCCTGGGAGCTCTGCTGAACCAGTACAGGTATACATATACATAAACATGGTATACATATTTGTCTACTATAACCTAACCTGTATTCAATATAACCTCACCTGTAATCACTATAACCTCACCTGTATGCACTATAACCTCACCTGTAATCACTATAACCTCACCTGTATGCACTATAACCTCACCTGTAGCCACTATAACCTAACCTGTATCCAATTTAACCTCACCTTTCCCCACTATAACCCAACCTGTAATCACTATAACCTCACCTGTAATCACTATAACCTCACCTGTATGCACTATAACCTCACCTGTATGCACTATAACCTCACCTGTAGCCACTATAACCTAACCTGTATCCAATTTAACCTCACCTTTCCCCACTATAACCCAACCTGTAATCACTATAACCTCACCTGTATCCACTATAATCTCACCTGTAGCCACTATAACCCAACCTGTATCCACTATAACCTCACCTGTATCCACTATAACCTCACCTGTAGCCACTATAACCTCACCTGTAGCCACTATAACCCCACCTGTATCCACTATAACCTCACCTGTAATCACTATAACCTCACCTGTATGCACTATAACCTCACCTGTAGCCACTATAACCTAACCTGTATCCAATTTAACCTCACCTTTCCCCACTATAACCCAACCTGTAATCACTATAACCTCACCTGTAATCACTATAACCTCACCTGTAATCACTATAACCTCACCTGTATGCACTATAACCTCACCTGTAGCCACTATAACCTAACCTGTATCCAATTTAACCTCACCTTTCCCCACTATAACCCAACCTGTATCCACTATAACCTCACCTGTAATCACTATAACCTCACCTGTATGCACTATAACCTCACCTGTAGCCACTATAACCCAACCTGTATCCACTATAACCCCACCTGTATCCACTATAACCTCACCTTTGTGTTCCCCGGCTGTCCCATTAGACAGTGGCTGTTGGGTAAAAACATTGGGTAGTGGCTGTGGCTGTGGCTGTGTGGTCTGGTACTCTGGCAGGTCCAGGGGGCACTTGGCCACCTCCTGTCCCTTGACCCTGTCCTGACTGATGACTGTCTCTCCTGTCCTCCCCTGCTGCAGCAGCTCCATGTTGTCCAGACAGCCAGGCTCCTCTCCAGACACCTGTTACCAACCCTGAACATAACACAGGAGGTTAAAGGCTGGGATTCAATCTCATCAGTGGTAGATCCAAGTTATATATTGCTCTTGACATTTAAAGGTAATTTTCCGTTTGACCTGATCTATACCACGTTTAAACGTAAAAGTGGTTTCTGCAAATGCAAAAACATTGCTTTTAAAAGGTGCTTAGCCAACAAAACGCGATCAGATTAAATCCCGGCCTAAACTAAACATTATGAAATGAATTAAAATAGACAGAAAAACAATTTCAGATGTGAAATTGATCTCAGAGATGTTCATTACACAGAAGTTTAAAGGACTTGTTCCATGAGCAAAACACCCTTGTATGGATGGTTAACTGAGTGGACTCAGAGTACAGTAGGGAACATTTAAAACTAGGTGAATGGACATATTTAGGGTACAATGATTTAACATTTTCCATTTTTCATATGCAATGTCTTCCCTTATTTTATTTTTTTAAATATTCACTCAGCCTATTTTTAACTTGTGTTGTCTTCTCCACGTCTTGACGTTTCATGCGTAATCTTTATGATTACCGGACAACATTGGTTCGTTGACAACAAATCAACATTCAGACTAACTTTAGTTTATTAGTCATATTAGTCATTGCCTTACAAGTCTTTCTTGAATTGGCTACTAAAATGTTACTTTACTTATTTTAAACTGAACTTTTACTAACCAGTTATTAACAGATGTCATAGTTCATGGAAATGCGCAAATGAAGTATTCTAGGGCTATAATTTTTTATATCATTAATTCATATCGTTATGAATTAAGGCCACCTGGTAAACTGCTATGAAAAACAAATGAATCTTCCAAATAAATCAACGCCCACACAGTAAGAAACTATCCCAAACAAAACCCGCTCATTTTAACCTATTAGTATGCTTACCTGAACTTGATGCCAGTCTTAGACCACGGGTGAAACAATGCAGAAAACATGAGTTTGTAAACTATCGGAAAAACTTGACATCCCGCCACATTCTGTCGGTAATAGACTCGTCTCATGTGTTGGTCTTAAAAGCGAGCAGTGACTGCGCTGACAGATGCGCGTTAGCGGATGAACCGGGCAGCAGTTTGAGTGCGAGACCGGGATGGGGTCTAGCGTCATCAAGATAGACCACCTCCGCTTCCTTTCCCACAGTAAGAAACTCGGGTCAATGTGTTCAAATCATTAGAGCTAACTAGGGATGCGTCTATCTAGTCAGCTGTTGAATATTTGACACACTTGGCATTTGATTATGCCTAACCTATGTTTCCCAAAAAACTTTGACCAGAACTTTTTTTTGACCAGCTTCTTCTTATCATGACTATATATATGTGTGTCACAATGCGGGCAGTTTTGACTGCTATTACCCCTTTTCTAGTTTAGATAGGCTACTAAATATCTAATTAAATAAGATAAATCTCATTCAGCTACATGTATGTTTTATACTCGTTTTTTAACACGTATTCCCCAAAACGCATCAGTGCTGCTCAGGTGTTACGTTTTTTATGCAATCCTGCCAGCTAGTGGAGACTATCTGTCATGACAGGCTACCTGCCACTAGTACCAGCTGTTCCGTTTTAGAATAGGAGAAATGGATGTGGTGGTAGTAATGACGTCTCCTTCACTCCAGACAGAGCAAGGGGCAGGAGACGGACTGACCAGCCATAGTCAGACAGGCAGGCAGACATTTTAAATGGTATGTGTTTTAACCCTTAACACCTAAAAGTATAACCCATAGCGGGGGGGTTGTTAGAATTGTTTTAAGATGGTCATATCATGGTCATTTAGCTATTTGATTTGAGCTTGGTGGGGTGGTACCAGCGATTCATTCCCAACTTCTCAGACCGAGCTGCTGGTCTCACTGGGCTGACCAGGAAGTCAAGCCCACAGAAGGTGAAATTGGTCCCAGAGTGCGAAGCAGCCTTTGAGCATCTGAAACAGTGCATGTACCAGAAGCCAGTGTTGCAGAGTCCTGACATCTCACTGCCTGTGCAGTATATCAGCCGGACGTTGTTGACAAGACAGACAAGGTATTCAACAGCAGACAAGGTATTTGGCCAGCAGCATACCACCCTGCATCCCACTGCTGGCTTGCTTCTGAAGATAAGCAGGGTTGGTCCTGGATGGGAGACCAGATGCTGCCAGGAAGTTGTTTCCAAGACAGACAAGGTATTCAACGACAGACAAGGTATTTGGCCAGCTATCACTAACCTGGATTTGGACGAGGACTTGAGTCGGAGGCGAAAGACATATTGATTATCCTGGACCAGGCCCAAATCCTCCACATCCGTAGAAAGAAAAAGGGCACTATAAAGGCCGGCGCGGGGATCCTGATGAGACTACGGCGGCGAATGAATAACTCGCCTCTACCCTCTGTTCTATTGGTGAATGTACAATCACTGGAGAATAAACTGGATGAGCTCCATTCGAGAATATCCTATACTCTTATAAAAAAAAAGGTTCTTTGGGTGTCCCCATAGGAGAACCCTTTGAAGAACCCCTTTTAGGTTCCAGGTAGAACCCTTTTTGGTTCCAGGTAGAACGCCCTGTGGAAAGGGTTCTACATGGAACCCAAAAGGGTTCTACCTGGAACAAAAAAAGGGGTTCTTGAAAGGGTTCTCCTATGGGGACACCCAAAGAACCCTTTAAGGTTCTAGATAGCACTTTTTTTTCTACGAGTGTATCACTGGAGCATTGAGAACTGTAATACACTTCTCAGAGTCATGGTTGAACAAGGTTAATACATCTAGCTGGTTTTTCTATCGGCGGGACAGAATAGGAGAGTCCGGTTAGATCAGGGGTGGCGGTTTGTTAACAACAGCTGGTGCACCATCTCTAATATTAAGGAAGTGTCGAGGTTCTGCCCGCCTGAGGTAGAATACCTCATGATAAGCTGTAGACCACACGATTTACCAAGAGAGTTTTCATCCATATATTTCCGAGCTGTCTATTTACCACCACAAACCGATGCTGTCACTAAGACGACACTCAACTGAGTCGAATAAGGACATAAGCAAACAAGAAAATGCTTATCCAGAAGCGAAGCTTATAGTGGTCTTGATTTTAAATCTGTTATATCTCATTTCTACCAGCATGTCACCTGTGCAACTAGATGTGAAAAAAAGGTCACCTTTACTTCACACACAGAAATGTGTACAAAGCTCTCCCTCTCCCTCCATTTGGTCAATCTGACCATAATTCTATCTTCCTGATTTCTGCTTACAAGCAAAAAGTAAAACAGGAAGAACCAGTGACTCTCTCAATACAGAAGTGGTCCTAAGAAGCCGATGCTAAACTACAGGACTGTTCTGCTAGCACAGACTGTAATATGATCCGGGATTCCTCCGATGGCATTGAGGAGTACACCACCTCAGTCATTGGCTTCATCAATAAGTGCATTGACGACGTACGTCGTATCCCAACCAGAAGGTACGTACCTATCCCAAACAGAAGCCATGGATTACAGGCAACATCCTGTAATCCATGAGATTACTCTCTCCCTTACTATGTAAGCGTATTGAGCATCCTGCAAATTGCTATATCAATCAATCAATCAACATCAAAGTGATTTAAAAACAAGAACAATTTTTATACCATTCTAAAGTGTTGTTTATAATATTGTTTCATCTCTGAGGCAGAAAGGAAGTTGAAGTGTGGTGCACCTTTTGTGAGTGCGAGACAGAGCAGCAAACTTTGGTCCGTTTTGGACTATGGCCAGCTTCACCACAACGACCGCAGACAGCCGACTCACTCTGCCTGACGAGACTCTTGTCAGCCCTCCAACTAGAGTGCGGGGTCTGGCCACGGCCGTTCAAGAGGCCTTTTTCCCGTCTCAGGTATGTCAGAAATATGGAACATATAACGTAGTGATATTTGTAGTTTTGCTTTGAACAACAAAATAGAAGATGTTTTACATCTCAAAAGCATTAGCAGCGTGGTGTTCATAGTCAAACATACTATCATTCTCATGTCATTTCTGGAGATGTTTTTAGCTCAGTGATCTTTATGGCATTTTGATAGAAGGATGCTTTGAAGAACTCAAACACTGTCAGTTCCAGCAAGGCTTGCTACCATTTGGCACCTGGACTATCAGATGGAACTAAACGCCCCAGTTGGCCCAAAGGTTTCATTTATTACCATATGTATTATTTAGAATGATAGATATCATAGTTAAACAATCTATTTCAGATCGACTTCATTTTGCAGATGTCCTTTTTTGGACTTCCCCAAAAGAAGTCATCCAACATGGGGAGAGTTTCCAGGCTCCCCAACATGGGGAGAGTTTCCAGGCTCCCAAACATGGGGAGAGTTTCCAGGCTCCCCAACATGGGGAGAGTTTCCAGGCTCCCCAACATGGGGAGAGTTTCCAGGCTCCCCAACATGGGGAGAGTTTCCAGGCTCCCCAACATGGGGAGAGTTTCCAGGCTCCCAAACATGGGGAGAGTTTCCAGGCTCCCCAACATGGGGAGAGTTTCCAGGCTCCCAAACATGGGGAGAGTTTCCAGGCTCCCCAACATGGGGAGAGTTTCCAGGCTCCCAAACATGGGGAGAGTTTCCAGGCTCCCCAACATGGGGAGAGTTTCCAGGCTCCCCAACATGGGGAGAGTTTCCAGGCTCCCCAACATGGGGAGAGTTTCCAGGCTCCCCAACATGGGGAGAGTTTCCAGGCTCCCCAACATGGGGAGAGTTTCCAGGCTCCCCAACATGGGGAGAGTTTCCAGGCTCCCCAACATGGGGAGAGTTTCCAGGCTCCCAAACATGGGGAGAGTTTCCAGGCTCCCCAACATGGGGAGAGTTTCCAGGCTCCCAAACATGGGGAGAGTTTCCAGGCTCCCCAACATGGGGAGAGTTTCCAGGCTCCCCAACATGGGGAGAGTTTCCAGGCTCCCCAACATGGGGAAAGTTTCCAGGCTCCCCAACATGGGGAAAGTTTCCAGGCTCCCCAACATGGGGAGAGTTTCCAGGCTCCCCAACATGGGGAGAGTTTCCAGGCTCCCCAACATGGGGAGAGTTTCCAGGCTCCCAAACATGGGGAGAGTTTCCAGGCTCCCCAACATGGGGAGAGTTTCCAGGCTCCCCAACATGGGGAGAGACAATTTCATTAAAATATGAAAGAAGATTCCTGAAGAGGAGTTACCAAAATATAAGTATTCTAACTTTAAATAAATGTATGTTTTTTGCTCAACATTTTCAACCATTGCAGAAAAATCCTCATGTCTTTTTCTGTACCGGTCTTAACAAAAGCTGTTGTTGCTCCCTAGGGATGTTCTGGATTTCAAACTGGAAGTGCTCTTCGTTTGGATTGACAGGCAGGCATGAGACTCCAGAAAGGAAAAGGCTTAATGAATCAGTTTTTTGGGGGATTGACAGGAATCCAGAGAGCAGTAGCGGTGCATAGGTAAAATCAACTACACATTCGTTTGATTCATCACAAAACCAGAGAGCAACATCCGTCCGGTGAAGTCCACAAAGCAATTACTGCATTTAAACAAAGAGTTATATCACCTGCAACACAGTCAAGCAAGTTCATGTTTTCAACAGTTTACTAAACAACTAGTGATTTAGAACCACTGAGATACAGCCAAGTCAACACAAAGACAGAAGCACTGCCTCCGCTATTCCTGAACCCTTTCAGTTTAACCTCCTAGAGTCGATTTCCTTGCCCCCTGCGGAAAAATCCCCCAGAAAAAGATGTCAGTTTAAGCTACAGATGTCTGTTTGTTTGCATTGGACGAGTCTCAATCCAGCACATCTGCCTCTGTCGCACCTCCTCATCTAGGGTGCAAGGTGACAGAGCTAGAGCGGTGTTTGGATGAGTCTCAATCCAGCACCTCTGCCTCTGTAGCACTTCCTCATCTGCTGTGCAAGGTGACAGAGCTGGAGCGGTGTTTGGATGAGTCTCAATCCACCACATCTGCCTCTGTAGCACTTCCTCATCTGAGGTGAAAGGTGACAGAGCTAGAGCGGTGTTTGGATGAGTCTCAATCCACCACATCTGCCTCTGTCGCACCTCCTCATCGAGGGTGCAAGGTGACAGTGCTGGAGCGGTGTTTGTCAGACCAGGAGACATCTCGAAAATCAGACTTCTCACTAAATTGTCTGTAGCGTCCCGAACGGCTTGGCCTCCACACTAATATGTACATGTCAGTTGTTTTGTTCTCAGAAGACTGGTCCGAAGGACCCCCGGGTACCAGTTGAGAAAATGAATGGCAAACTTAATGATGATGTTGGAGTCGTGCTCCAGAGGATACAGCATTGGCATCAGTCTCCCTGTATAGCCGAGGAGCAGTCAGCCCGCCTGAGACTCACGGACATGAATGAAACACTTCCACGATCTGGAGGGGGTCACCGCCAAGTCCAAACAACAGGTGGTGCAACAGGACAAAGAGGTGAGAGAGGGAGAGAAAGAAAGTGACACACACACACAGCCTCAAAAGCCCAATCATTCAGTGCCAAACCTGTGTATTACTTATTACTTGAATGAATTGTTTTAGTTGTTTTGTTTCTCTCTTCTATGTGAATGAGGCAGAGGGTGTATATATTCTGTCTGTCCTGCAGTTTCTATTGGGCAAATTCAGGTATGTTTATCCCCGTAAACAGTTCACTTTCATAGCAGCCACAAACAACACACCACCATCAACCCCAAGGTGGCTCTAAGACACATAGAGAGATCCTATGCCAGGTCAGTAAGAGAACTGTGCTCATGGCCTTATTTCTATTACAGCATATTGGGTGACTGATGACAACACTGTATGTGACCAGGAGAAGAAAAAAATCCAAGCCAAACCGCTACACACAGCCTACATCGTTGTCACCATATTAGTAACGTCCTAGTCAACATAGCTACTGGAACTAACGTGTTAGTAAAACCGCTACAATCATGCAGTTTGGGCTCCCGAGTGGTGCAAAGGTCTAAGGCACTGCATCTCAGTGCTACAGGCGTCACTACAGACACCCTGATTCAATTCCAGGCTGTATCACAACTGGCCGTGATTGGGAGTCCCATAAGGTGGTGCACAATTGGCCCAGCGTTGTCCGGGTTAGGGGAGGGCGTGGCTGGGGTAGGAAGTCATTGTAAATACAATTTTTTTTCTTAACTGACTTTCCTAGTTAAATAAAGGTTAACAGAAAGCAGTTTCATCAGCGGGCCCCGGTAACAATACGTTAGTAATATTAAAAGCTTACCATGACTTGGAAGAGTTCCAGTGTTGTGTTGGATAGTCATAGCCAGCTAGCTAAGATAGCATCCCTCTGTTATAGCCAGCTAGCTAACATAGCATCCCTCTGTTATAGCCAGCTAGCTAACATAGCATCCCTCTGTTATAGCCAACTAGCTAACATAGCATCCCTCTGTTATAGCCAGCTAGCTAACATAGCATCCCTCTGTTATAGCCAACTAGCTAACATAGCATCCCTCTGTTATAGCCAGTTAGCTAACATAGCATCCCTCTGTTATAGCCAACTAGCTAACATAGCATCCCTCTGTTATAGCCAGGTAGCTAACATAGCATCCCTCTGTTATAGCCAACTAGCTAACATAGCATCCCTCTGTTATAGCCAACTAGCTAACATAGCATCCCTCTGTTATAGCCAGCTAGCTAACATAGCATCCCTCTGTTATAGCCAGCTAGCTAACATAGCATCCCTCTGTTATAGCCAACTAGCTAACATAGCATCCCTCTGTTATAGCCAGCTAGCTAACATAGCATCCCTCTGTTATAGCCAACTAGCTAACATAGCATCCCTCTGTTATAGCCAGTTAGCTAACATAGCATCCCTCTGTTATAGCCAACTAGCTAACATAGCATCCCTCTGTTATAGCCAACTAGCTATCATAGCATCCCTCTGTCATAGCCAGCTAGCCAACATAGCATCCCTCTGTTTGAGCAGGGTGTTTCAGTAGGGTAAACTAGCTACCTGCATTGGCTAGCTAAGTAAGTGAAACTAAAAGTGGGAAAAAATGACAATCTCTCTACATTTTTCTCTTGCGTCTCTTTCATTTTGGAAGAAATGTATTTGTTCAAACCGGTTCAAGTATTGTCTTTTGCTCTCTTTGAGTCATCTACTCACCACATTTTATACACTGTAGTGCTAGCTAGCTGTAGTCTATGTTTTCAGTACTAGATTCATTCTCTGATCTTTTAATTGGGGGGACAACATGTCAGTTCATGCTGTGTTGAGGCACAGATCTGGGGAAGGACCCCAAGAATACAGTGATCCACAACAACACAGTGGCCTCCATCAGTCTTAAATGGAGGAAGTTTGGAACCACCAAGACTCTTCCTAGAGCTGGGTGCCCGGCAAAACTGAGCAATCGGGGGAGAAGGGCCTTGGTCAGGCAGATGATCAAAAACCTGATGGTCACTCTGACAGAGCTCCAGAGTTCCTCTGTGGAGAAGGGAGAACCTTCTAAAAGGACAACCATCTCTGCAGCACTCCACCAATCAGGCTTTCATGGTAGAGTGGCCAGACGGAAGCCACTCCTCAGTAAAAGGTACATGACAGCCTGCTTGGAGTTTGCCAAAAGGCACCTAAAGGACTCAGACGATGAGAAAAATATTATCTGGTCTGATGAAACTCTTTGGCCTGAATGCCAAGCGTCACGTCTGGAGGAAACCAGCAGCAGAGATTGGGAGACTAGTCAGGATCGAGGAAAAGATGAACGGCGCAAAGTACAGAGAGATCCTTGATCAATACCTGCTCCAGAAAGCTCAGGACCTCAGACTGGGGGCGAAGGTTCACCTTCCAACAGGACAAGCACACAGCCAAGGGGCTGTGCTTTGGCAAAGTAGGTGGGGTTATATCCTTCCTGTTTGGCCCTGTCCGGGGGGTATCGTCGGACGGGGCCACAGTGTCTCCTGACCCCTCCTGTCTCAGCCTCCAGTATTTATGCTGCAGTAGTTTATGTGTCGGGGGGCTAGGGTCAGTTTGTTACATTTGGAGTACTTCTCCTGTCTTGTCCTGTGTGAATTTAAGTATGCTCTCTCTAATTCTCTCTTTCTCTCTTTCTTTCTTTCTCTCGGAGGACCTGAGCCCTAGGACCATGCCTCAGGACTACCTGGCATGATGACTCCTTGCTGTCCCCAGTCCACCTGGCCGTGCTGCTGCTCCAGTTTCAACTGTTCTGCCTGCGGCTATGGAATCCTGTCCTGTTCACCGGACGTGCTACCTGTCCCAGACCTATCATTTGACTATGCTGGTCATTTATGAACATTTGAACATCTTGGCCATGTTCTGTTATAATCTCCACCAGGCACAGCCAGAAGAGGACTGGCCACCCCTCATAGCCTGGTTCCTCTCTAGGTTTCTTCCTAGGTTTTGGCCTTTCTAGGGAGTTTTTCCTAGCCAACGTGCTTCAACACCTGCATTGCTTGCTGTTTGGGGTTTTAGGCTGGGTTTCTGTACAGCACTTTGAGATATCAGCTGATGTACGAAGGGCTATATAAATACGTTTGATTTGATTTTGATTTGAAGACAACGCAGGAGTAGCTTCAGCACAAGTCTCTGAATGTCCTTGAGTGTCCCAGCCAGAGCCCGGACTTAAACCCTATCGAACATCTCTGGAGATCTGAAAATACCTGTGCAGCGATGCTCCTTATCCAACCTGACAGAGTTTGAGAGGTTCTGCAGAGAAGAATGGAAGAAACTCCCCAAATACAGGTCTGCCAAGCTTTTAGAGTCATACCCATTGTGCTGACACAGCACAGAGGAGATGCAGATTTTGCTCCAACTTGTCACTCAATCATTTGAACTTTTTGCTATTTTTATAAAAGGACATAAAACTAAAACTGAAGTTTCAACTGAAGGGGCTAATCCCATTTTTTTCCCTTCTGGTGGAGCTGGGCCCACCTGGACCTCTCCACCTACAAAGACAGACAGACAGACAGACATCCATCCATCCATCCCAGGTCTACATTAGAGTATTTTAGTTGTATTTGTAAATGTTTATAAGGATTTGGACAGTTAAATAACTTGCCTAGTTAAAAAAAAAATGCATCAATGACTGTTGTAGGAGTGGCGCCACCTGTATGAGGGTAGTGGTACTGCATTACAGTGTTGCGTTGTGCTCTGTTTTATCTGAATAACATCTCCCCCCCCCACCCCCATTTATAAGGAAACAAATGCAAACAAACAGGGGGAAAAAACGGTGTAAAATGGGGAAGGACCTACCTGAATTTGTCCATTAGAAACTCGTTTTCATTGCAAAACATTTTGCTACTGGTGTTCTCAGGTTCTATACTTATTGATGTTCTGGTCTCTGATTATGTGGACTCTCTGATTATGTGGTCTCTTGTTATGTGGACTCTCTCTCTGAGACCTTGTTATGTGGCCTCTCTCTCTGAGACCTAGTTATCTGTTCTCTCTCTCAGAGAACTAGTTATCTGTTCTCTCTCTCTGAGACCTAGTTATCTGTTCTCTCTCTCTGAGACCTAGTTATCTGTTCTCTCTCTCTGAGACCTAGTTATCTGTTCTCTCTCTCTGAGACCTAGTTATCTGTTCTCTCTCTCTGAGACCTAGTTATCTGTTCTCTCTCTCTGAGACCTAGTTATCTGTTCTCTCTCTCTGAGAACTAGTTATCTCTTCTCTCTCTCTGAGAACTAGTTATCTGTTCTCTCTCTCTCTCTGAGAACTAGTTATCTGTTCTCTCTCTCTGAGAACTAGTTATCTGTTCTCTCTCTCTGAGACCTAGTTATCTGTTCTCTCTCTCTGAGAACTAGTTATCTGTTCTCTCTCTGAGAACTAGTTATCTGTTCTCTCTCTCTCTCTGAGAACTAGTTATCTGTTCTCTCTCTCTCTGAGAACTAGTTATCTGTTCTCTCTCTCTCTGAGAACTAGTTATCTGTTCTCTCTCTCTGAGAACTAGTTATCTCTTCTCTCTCTCTGAGAACTAGTTATCTGTTCTCTCTCTCTCTGAGAACTAGTTATCTGTTCTCTCTCTCTGAGAACTAGTTATCTGTTCTCTCTCTCTCTCTGAGAACTAGTTATCTGTTCTCTCTCTCTGAGAACTAGTTATGTGGGAACACCAGCTGTAGGTAGACCTATACATTTCACATGGGCTACATCCCAAATGGCATCCTACATAGAGCACGACAGGTCCTGGTCAAAAGTAGTGCACTATAAAGGGAACAGGTTGCCATTTGGGACACATTCGGTTGAAATCGGAAGTTTACATACACTTAGGTTGGAGTCATTAAAACTTGTTTTTCAACCACTCCACAAATGTCTTGTTAACAAACTATAGTTTTGGCAAGTCAGTTAGGACATCTACTTTGTGCATGACACGTTGTGCATGACAAGTCATTTTTCCAACAATTGTTTAGAGACAGATTATTTCACTTATAATTCACTGTATCACAATTCCAGTGGGTCAGAAGTTTACATACACTAAGTTGACTGTGCCTTTAAACAGCTTGGAAAATTCCATAAAATTATGTCATGGCTTGAGAAGCTTTTGATAGGCTAGTTGACATCATTTGAGTCAATTGGAGGTGTAACAGTGGATGTATTTCAAGGCCTATCCTTCAAACTCAGTGCCTCTTTGCTTGACATCAAGGGAAAATCAAAAGAAATCAGCCAAGACCTCAGAAAATAGATTGTAGACCTCCACAAGTCTGGTTCATCCTTGGGAACAATTTCCAAAGGCCTGAAGGTACCACGTTCATCTGTACAAACAATAGTACATAAGTATAAACACTATGGGACCACGCAGCCGTCATACCGATCAGGATGGAGACGCTTTCTGTCTCCTAGAGATTAATGTACTTTGGTGCGAAAAGTGCAAATCAATCCCAAATCAAATCAAATCAAATCAAATTTTATTTGTCACATACACATGGTTAGCAGATGTTAATGCGAGTGTAGCGAAATGCTTGTGCTTCTAGTTCCAACAATGCAGTAATAACGAGCAAGTAATCTAACTAACAATTCCAAAAAAAACTACTGTCATACACAGTGTAAGGGGATAAAGAATATGTACATAAGGATATATGAATGAGTGAGTGATGGTGAGTGATGGTACAGAGCAGCATAGGCAAGATACAGTAGATGATATCGAGTACAGTATATACATATGAGATAAGTAAAGAACGTTACAGTCTCTGATGTCCCTCTGGAATGCTACCCTTGCTCGGATTTCATCAACCTTGTTGTCAAGAGACTGGACATTGGCAAGAAGAATGCTAGGGAGTGGTGCACGATGTGCCCGTCTCCGGAGTCTGACCAGAAGACCGCTTCGTTTCCCTCTTTTTCTGAGTCGTTTTTTTTTTTGGTCGCTGCATGTGATCCACTCGGTTACACTGGTTGTAAGGCAGAACACAGGATCCGCATCGCGAAAAACATATTCTTGGTCGTACTGATGGTGAGTTGATGCTGATCTTATATTCAGTAGTTCTTCTCGGCTGTATGTAAAGAAACCTAAGATGACCTGGGGTACTAGTGTAAGAAATAACACGTAAAAAAACAAAAAACTGCATAGTATCCTAGGAACGCGAAGCGAGGCGGCCATCTCTGTCGGCGCCGAATCCCAGAACAACAGCAAAGGACCTTGTGAAGATGCTGGAGGAAACAGGTACATAAGTATCTATATCCACAGTAAAACGAGTCCTATATGGACATAACCTGAAAGGCCGCTCAGCAAGGAAGAAGCCACTGCTCCAAAACTGCCATACAAAAGCCAGACTACGGTTTGCAACTGCACATGGGGACAAAGATCGTACTTTTGGGAGAAGTGTCCTCTGGTCTGATGAAACAAAAATAGAACTGTTTGGCCATAATGACCATCATTATGTTTGGAAGAAAAAGGGGGAGGCTTGCAAGCCGAAGAACCCCATCCCAACTGTGAAGCACAGGGGTGCTTTGCTGCAGGAGAGACTGGTGCGCTTCACAAAATAGATGGCATCATAAGGGAGGGAAATTATGTGGATATATTGAAGCAACATCTCAAGACATCAGTCAGGAAGTTAAACTTGTTCGCAAATGGGTCTTCCAAATGGATAATGACCCCAAGCATACTTCCAAAGTTGTGGAAAAATGGCTTAAGGACAACAAAGTCAAGGTATTGGAGTGGCCATCACAAAGCCCTGACCTCAATCCTATGGAACATTTGTGGGTAGAACTGAAAAAACATGTGCGAGCAAGGAGGCCTACAAACCTGACTCAGTTACACCAGCTCTGTCAGGAGGAATGGGCCAAAATTCACCCAACTTATTGTGGGAAGCTTGTGGAAGGCTAACTGAAATGTTTGACCCAAGTTAAACAATTTAAAGGCAATGCTACCAAATACTAATTGAGTGTAACTTCTGACCCACTGGGAATGTGATGAAAGAAATACAAGCTGAAATAAATAATTCTCTCAACTATTTTTCTGACATTTCACATTCTTAAAATAAAGTGGTGATCCTAACTGACCTAAGACAGAATTGTGAAAAAGTGAGTACATGTATTTGGCGAAGGGTGTATGTAAACTTCCGACTTCAACTGTACACAGGGATTCATGGTGTGGACAAAGCAACATGAGGAGCCACATGTGTTTCCTATTTTCCCACAAACTGTCGAAGAGCGTTTTCAAGTGTTGTCTGACATCATGTTACTGACGGTGTTAATGTGTCCACATTACATCTTTTTCTTCTTAACCGAGTATTGGAATGGAGTTTAGGAATTGTGTGACAAATTAAAACCTGCCAGTGAGACATTTGAATGGATATCCTATTCATTTTACAGCACAAATGGTTGGGTGTGATGGCCTACTTCCAGATATTGGTTCATCCATATTTGTTTTAGAATAGGCCTCTTTTTCAAGATCTAAAATCAGTTTGATCCTCGTCAGTTTTGCTGGCTTTTCTGATAGCTGCATTGAGGAAAAATGTACGGACTATGACTGCGATATGGGGTTGTCTCGCCAAGCTATCTTACGATGAATGCACAAACTGTAACTTGCTCTGGATAACAGCGTCTGCTAAATGACTAAAATGTCAAATGAACAAATCGATTATCATAAGAGATAATAATAATCAAATAAATGGTATAGGTCCGATTCCATTCATGAGCGTGACCCCTCCCCCAATATTTATACTATTCAACAGAGACCGCATTTTCTGACGTTCTCACCGACCCTCAAAGGGATTGCGTAGAAGGGAGAGGGTCGCAATGTTTGATCATGGGGTAGGCTAATTAGTCTTATCAGGGCATTAGTCTTATTGAGTCTAAACATGTTCGTGATCCTCTACCATCATTCTTCACTAAGGTAACAACATTTATAATATTCAGAGACATTAAGTCCCATGATGCACTGGTCATAGTGCACTTAACTCGGTCACCATTCAAAGTTGGACTCGATACAAATTGGCCGATACTTTAATTATTTTTGTTAAATGATCTTGCCGATCGCCGTCCCTTCCCGCTCGTTCTGCACATGCCCAGTTCAACACATTAGTCCCCTGAAGAAAAAAACGGAAACGAGAACAGGAAGACGATCGAACGTGATTTCGGCCGCGATGGAAGAAGCTTTACTGTGTGAGTATTTTCAACGAATTTCTGTCCATTTTAGAGGGTTTGTTTACATTTGTTGCAACGTTGCAAATTATTAACAAAGATTGGCGCTACATCGCTGACCAAAAAAAAAATCACGAATGGAGTTTTTTTCAAAACAGAATCATTATAACATGAGAATTAGAAGAAATAAATCTGAGTAGCGCATAACATTCTCCTGCAATGAGCAGTTTTTCAGTAGTAGCGCCGAGGGGAAAACACACGGAGCCGTGGACGGAGAACGGAGAGAGGGGGAGTGAGCAGCAGAGGAGGGTCCTACACAACGAGGAAGGGTATATTCATTACGTTGATTCTGCTGAAAAACGTTTTGTCTGTGGAACAGAAACGTTACTTCAAACGCTTTTGAGTTCAGTTTTGTTCTCAAAAAATAAGTTGTAGTTCAGTAGTGTCTCTTAAAAAAAATATATTAAAAAAAATAAACGTATGGAAGAGGTTGAAGAAACCCAGCACCGGGGTCATCACTTCAGAGACGGCACTTTGCAGACTATTCAGATTGGAATGGCAACGAGTGGAAACCATTTCAAAGTGAACTACAACTTCCGTTTAAGTACCCAGTTTTTACGTGACGTCGAAGAACGTTTGCCGGGAGAGAAAAAAAAAAAACGTGTTTCACAAACGTAAACGTTATGCAACAGAATCTGTGTAATGAATACATCCCCTGTTGTTGTGAGTCACATGGATCCGACTACCAGGCTGAATCATGGCGGATGGAACATGAAAGTGTTTTTTTTTGTTGCTACAGTACTTCGATGCACGCCTACCCATGTTAATGACTAGCAACAACCAAGCCATGTTTCCAGTTGTTGTTTTTAAGAGTTTGGTAGATAACAGCTTTTTGGGTCACTAGCTCTGTATCAAACGTGTTGGTAATGTTCATCAAAACAACACTACAATCAAATGAAGTTGTAGTGATTTCATTGCTGCAGTTCGAAACAGCTGGCCGTGCTACTGTGTTTTGAGTTGGTCAAGGCTGTAACTAACAATAACTTGGCAGATGGCCCATTCATCAACTACAGGTTGATAAGGAGATCTGACACCAGTCAGTCTTAAATAGCCTACCAGATAATATTATTACAATAACCCAAACACATTTTCATGATGATATTGAGGTTTTTCTCAGTTCTATTTATATTTTTTGACATCTTAGCAGACACTTTTCCAGAGGGACTTAAGTGCATTCCTATGCACTCCTGTATACAAGGGGCTGTGCTTCATTGTGATTTGAGCACAGTGCTGCAGTCATTGATTCAGTGTTTCCCCTACCATTCTATTAGGTAGGGCGGGGGCGGGCCCCCCCAATTTTTTTTATTTTAAAGTTAGATTTGAATTTGACTGTTATAATGCCAGAAGGTTTGCCTCTTGCTTTGGAGACCTAGAGAAAATTTGATTTAGGCAAAGACTGAATTGATTAGCAGTGTTGTGAACAGACACCATACAACCTATTCTGCAAAGCACGTTGACAAATGGCTTTTGACAAAAATATACCAGCCAGTTCCCACCTTACTAGCACTGTGTTTAAAGCTTGATGATGTGGGGTTCCTTGTGAGTTTTGTAGTTTAATTAGTCAATATGACTAATTGATTAATTTAAGCCGCCAGGTGATTGGTTGGATTTAAAACACGGGCAGGGTTTAAACTTCGAAGAGCAACCCCAAAGGCCTGTAATATTCTAACTCTGCAGGTGTACGCTTAATCATTTAGGTATTACATTTCCCACACTCTCTCCCTGGTAATTATTTTCTCATAAGCTTGTTTATAAATGATCCATTAGGCCTTTTTTTTTCACTCGTGTTCTGTTATCTTGGAAAGTGGTGTCAGCATTACGTTATTATGTTGCTGCATTTCTGCAGACAAGTGTTTTTGTTTTGTTCTGCCGGCCCGCCCTCGATCAGTGCGCTGTGATCACCATGGCAACCACATCATTTTTTTTTTCTTCTTCTTCTTCTTCTCCCGGTGCTAAACATATCGCCAAGGCACCAGCGTGTAGCCTTGGAAACCCACATGGGTGAACGCCAAGCTCCAGATTGATGGTTTCAATCGAGCCAATGTCCATGGTTTCTTGTTGTTTCTATTTAACGTATGCCTTGCATGTTAGTTCACAGTAAATTACATGTTTGGTCCTAGCAATCGTTGTCAATGGTTGAGACTTTTGAATTAACATTTTGAATGTAGGTTATATATTGTTAATTTCAGAACTGTCCATTTTGTTTCCTCGTTCTTTCTATATTATAATAAATAATGATACCGACTGACATTTTTTCCTTTTATTTCAGAGTTTCCCAAACATCAGCTGACCCCACCCAAACCCCTTACCACCACAAATGCCAAGATGAAGAGACTAGAGACTTTGTGTATAGACCTTCATATGTCGTAAGGCTACAGACGAGAACAGAGGAGGACCTGTGTTTGCTGTGAGTCAGTAACGTTACTGAACATGGATGATAAACAGTGAGTAGGCCTAACTAGATTACATTCGACCCGACATGGACAGGAAGCGCCCTAAACCGCTCATCCTAAGGAGAGACACAGTAGAGGGTAGGATGGTGGCACGACACATTGCTCTGGAGGAGGACACACCCCTGAGCCACGCGGCCAATCAGGCTCCAGACCTCGGAGAGGGAGCCAATCAGGGAGACCAGGCCGGGGCCGAAGAAGAGGTGAGTGAGGGGTGTTTTCAGTGATCTGAAAGACGGTTTTGAACATTGCAGAAAGAAAACAGACAGAGCTCACTCCAGTCCTTATTTTATCCAACAGACAATTGTAACTTTAAAGAAAAGTATTATATATTAACATATGCCATTAGGCAGACACTTTTTTATCCTAAGCAATTTACAGTCCTTTACATAGGAATTACGTTGTATACATTTTACACTCTTGGCACCATAATTTCAGTTTATTCAGCTATAGCAGGTCTTTTTTTTTTAAATGTGTTTTTAAAAAAATGGCATCAAATTATTCCCACGTATCTGCAACAAGCCAATTTTTATTTTTATATATATTTTTTAAGCTAGCATTTTTTCCTATTTTGAGACAATCATATTTGTTCTACACCCCATTTCTATCTGAATGTTCTGTGGCATTACATCCTCCTGAACAGTGACTAGAGTTGACACCATTTCCCTTTTTCTATCTGAATGTTCTGTAACGCGACAGACCCGTGGTGAAGAGGCGCTGATCCAGCTGGAGAACGACATGCTCCCTCTAGGAGCAGAGGTCCAGATGCACACGGTCTCCAGTGAACGACTGGTTTTGACCCAAGGGACAAGGGAAGGAGAGAGGTGTCTGGATGGGCCGCCTGGAGCCTGGTCTGAGCCCCTGGGGGAGGACGATATTGACGATGGGGAAGAGATGGAGGAGCGTGATAATGAACAGAGGTATGGAATTTAATTTCTTCACTCACACTTGATCTTCCTGGTAACTGATTTAGCTGATAGTGGCTACTTGTAATGACTGAATTCTGGTTGTTTTCCCCACTAAATTCTCTGGATTTTAGAGCGTCTACTATATGACTGAAATGTAAAATGGTCATCGTTTTTATTATTTATTATTTATTACATTTGTTAGTGTCTGCGTTCTGCCACTTTCTTTTGGTTTTTAAGAACCGTTGTCTCATTAACCGAGCGTACCATGTGCAACCTGACAGCTTGTTACCTTTTCTGTTCAAATAAAAAGGGATGGATGTCTCTTAGCAGAGCTTTACCTTTCTTTAACTAGGCAAGTCAGTTCAGAACAAATTCTTATTTTCAATGACAACCCACTGTTCCTAGGCTAACTGCCTGGTTCAGGGGCAGAATGACATATTTGTACCATGTCAGCTCGGGGGTTTGAACTTGCAACCTTCCAGTTACTAGTCCAACGCTCTAACCACTAGGCTACCCTGCCGCCCCAGGTGGACTGGTACATCAAGCTGTCTCACTACAGAAACAGGAGATAGACTAGTGTTATGTGGGTTGTTCTGGCTCAGACATACGTTATCCTTTGTCCAGACCGGCTCCTAAGCGCAGGTGGAGGTGGAAGGTTCCGGTACAGGCTGACGACGACTGGGAAGATTGCTCCTCTTTAGGACCGGGCTGGAAACGCAAAGTGGTGTTCCGACGCTCAACCACCCTGCCCGCTAAGAGGAAGTGGGACACGTACTACTGCAGTCCTTGTGGGGACCGCATGAGGAGCAAGGTGAACACTTCTAAATACTTCTACAGCGAGAAAGGGTAGCGGTCAGGTATGAATTAATGTTTGAAGTGGAATTAACAGGTGACCTCAATAAAGGGATCATAGCTTTCACCTGGATTCACCTGGTCAGTCTATGTCGTAGAAAGAGAAGGTGTTCATCATGTGGTAAAGAGTCCTGAACGCTGATTGGCTGAAAGCCGTGGTATATCAGATCGTATACCACGGGTATGACAAAAACCATGTCTTTTTTTTTTTTTTTTTTTCTGTTCTACTTACGTTGGTAACCAGTTTATAACAGCAATAAGGCACCTCAGGGGGTCTGTGATATATGGCCAATATACCACGGCTAAGTGCTGTTCTTATCGCACGACTCAACGCAGAGTGCATGGATGCTGCCATTAGCCGTGGTATATTGGCCATATACCACAAACCCCCAAGGTGCCTAATTGCTATTACAAACTGTCTACCAATTTTAATAAATGTTTTTTTTTTTCCCATACCCGTGTTACACAAGGCTGATATACCACGGCTGTCAGCCAATCAGCATTCAGGACTCGAACCACCTAGTGTATATTTATATTCCTAACTCATTACGATATCTTCTTTCTTTTTTTTTAACAACTTTTTGGATTCTGTGTGTATAGTTATTAAATTAGTAGATATTGCTACACTGTTGGAGCTAGAAACATAAGCATTTCTCTACACCTGCGGTGTATACGACCAATAAACAGATTTTTAAACTCTGGTCCTTTAAAAACCTGCATTGTGTAAAATATTGTGTGTTATAGCGTGTAAAAATAAATGCATGTGGTTTTGAAGTATGGAGATACTGGTACGGAGATACTGGTACGGAGATACTGGTACGGAGATACTGGTATGGAGATACTGGTATGGAGATACTGGTATGGTGATACTGGTATGGAGATACTGGTATGGCCCATGATACTAAGGAGTGGGGTGATACTGGTATGGAGATACTGGTACGGAGATACTGGTACGGAGATACTGGTATGGAGATACTGGTATGGAGATACTGGTATGGTGATACTGGTATGGAGATACTGGTATGGCCCATGATACTAAGGAGTGGGGTGATACTGGTATGGAGATACTGGTATGGAGATACTGGTATGGCCCATGATACTAAGGAGTGGGGTGATACTGGTATGGAGATACTGGTATGGTGATACTGGTATGGAGATACTGGTATGGCTCATGATACTAAGGAGTGGGGTGATACTGGTATGGAGATACTGGTATGGCCCATGATACTAAGGAGTGGGGTGATACTGGTATGGAGATACTGGTATGGCCCATGATACTAAGGAGTGGGGTGATACTGGTATGGAGATACTGGTATGGTGATACTGGTATGGTGATACTGGTATGGCCCATGATACTAAGGAGTGGGGTGATACTGGTATGGAGATACTGGTATGGCCCATGATACTAAGGAGTGGGGTGATACTGGTATGGAGATACTGGTATGGCCCATGATACTAAGGAGTGGGGTGATACTGGTATGGAGATACTGGTATGGCCCATGATACTAAGGAGTGGGGTGATACTGGTATGGAGATACTGGTATGGAGATACTGGTATGGCCCATGATACTAAGGAGTGGGGTGATACTGGTATGGAGATACTGGTATGGAGATACTGGTATGGTGATACTGGTATGGCCCATGATACTAAGGAGTGGGGTGATACTGGTATGGAGATACTGGTATGGCCCATGATACTAAGGAGTGGGGTGATACTGGTATGGAGATACTGGTATGGCCCATGATACTAAGGAGTGGGGTGATACTGGTATGGCCCATGATACTAAGGAGTGGGGTGATACTGGTATGGAGATACTGGTATGGTGATACTGGTATGGCCCATGATACTAAGGAGTGGGGTGATACTGGTATGGAGATACTGGTATGGTGATACTGGTATGGCCCATGATACTAAGGAGTGGGGTGATACTGGTATGGAGATACTGGTATGGCCCATGATACTAAGGAGTGGGGTGATACTGGTATGGAGATACTGGTATGGCCCATGATACTAAGGAGTGGGGTGATACTGGTATGGAGATACTGGTATGGCCCATGATACTAAGGAGTGGGGTGATACTGGTATGGAGATACTGGTATGGCCCATGATACTAAGGAGTGGGGTGATACTGGTATGGAGATACTGGTATGGCCCATGATACTAAGGAGTGGGGTGATACTGGTATGGAGATACTGGTATGGTGATACTGGTATGGCCCATGATACTAAGGAGTGGGGTGATACTGGTATGGAGATACTGGTATGGCCCATGATACTAAGGAGTGGGGTGATACTGGTATTGTAGGCTGCATGTGTATGATCTGTATGTGATGTTTTACATTGATGCTAAATAACGTTGTCTTGCCTTGGATGGTCAATAAAGTTATATTCTATATTCTAAGGTTGAACTGACCAAATACCTCCGTGGTGGCATGGACCTCTCTCGTTTTGACTTCCAGTCAGGACTCTTCTTGGATGAGAAGAGCAGGTTGAAGGTAAAAACACTTCCTTACTTCCTGGTGCCATTATTATTCCTGGTGCCATTATTATTCCTGGTGCCATTATTATTCCCGGGGGCCTTACTTCCTGGTGCCATTATTATTCCCGGGGGCCTTACTTCCTGGTGCCATTATTATTCCCGGGGGCCTTACTTCCTGGTGCCATTATTATTCCCGGGGGCCTTACTTCCGGGTGCCATTATTATTCCGGGTGCCATTATTATTCCTGGTGCCATTATTATTCCTGGTGCCATTATTATTCCTGGTGCCATGGGTCTTATTCATTAGTGAATAAGGTAGAACCGTCCCCGTTTTCAGCCCGCTTGCTTCTGATTGGTTCCTAGTGATCAACCCTGGTTTCCACCTCCGATATTGCTGTGTATGTACACAGTAGTTATGTAAAAAAAAAAATATTTAGGTTTATTTCCTCACCACAGCATTTGAACCACTTGGAGGAAGTTCACTCCTCTAGTACGAGCACCTCCAGGGCTGGTACCCCTATGACCGACACCCCCAGGACAGGCACTCCAGACCTGGACCGGAACCACACCCCCGATGGCTTCCCTGGAACTCCCCAGCGCACACCACAGAGTCAGGCCAGCTTCCCACACATCACACAGTCCCCCACTGCTGTTATCCACAACAGCCTCCCCACCACCCCTAAGCCATCCCTGGCCAGGGGCTCCCCCTCTCTCCGTCTGGAGCAGATCTCCCCACAGAGAATCAGTGCCGTGGCCTCTTCAAGCCGAGACGCGGTAATCCCTCATCTGTCTCAGTCTCTCCTGCCTCTCAGCCCGACCAACAACCAGCTCCTTCAGTCAGGACTACAACCACCTAGCCCAACCAAGAATCCGCTCTCTCAATTAGGACTACAAACCCCAGAGAGGCACAGGAAGGTAGTAGTGATCCATAGGCCGGATGTGGATCTGGACCCAATCACCTCCCCTCCCCCTCAGCACCGTTCCCTGGTAACCCAGTGGACCCAACAGTGGAGTGGATCTAATATTGTGCTGAATGGACACAGAGAAATGGACACCGAGAAACCAACTTGTACAGGTAGACGTGGACAGGCAGAGTCAGTGGAAGTAACGTCCCTTAGGCCAGGCTCCTACGGTGAGAGGATTCAGCAGATGAAAACAGCCAATGACAAAGATGGTGAGTCCTTTTTTTTCTTCTTCATTTTCTTTTTTTCTCTCCATTCTTTTGTTTTCAACAAGCCAGGGATAGTCCGCTCAGTAACACTGGCTTATCTTTCTCAGAGGGCTAGACTACAAAACAGGATCAAGGAGTTAGCCAGCCAGCTTCCCTAAAGATTCTGAACAGAGTGGCTGCAGATCAGACTTTTCCCAGATCCCCCACCCCCCTCAAAAAAAAACCTAAAGATTCTGAACAGAGTGGCTGCAGATCAGACTTTTCCCAGATCCCCCACCCCCTCAAAAAACCCCTAAAGATTCTGAACAGTGGCTGCAGATCAGACTTTTCCCAGATCCCCCACCCCCTCAAAAAAACCCCTAAAGATTCTGAACAGAGTGGCTGCAGATCAGACTTTTCCCAGATCCCCCACCCCCTCAAAAAAACCCCTAAAGATTCTGAACAGAGTGGCTGCAGATCAGACTTTTCCCAGATCCCCCACCCCCTCAAAAAAAACCCCTAAAGATTCTGAACAGAGTGGCTGCAGATCAGACTTTTCCCAGATCCCCCACCCAAAAAAAAAAAAAAACCTAAAGATTCTGAACAGAGTGGCTGCAGATCAGACTTTTCCCAGATCCCCCACCCCCCCTCAAAAAAAACTAAAGATTCTGAACAGAGTGGCTGCAGATCAGACTTTTCCCAGATCCCCCACCCCCCTCAAAAAAAAAACTAAAGATTCCGAAGCTTCTGCACACGTGTTGCTTCTGTACTTTAGGCAGTAGAGGGCTACTCTGGTGAATGGGGCTCGTTTTAATAAAGTTATATAGAAGCTGAGATCACATAATGATAGGCTTCTACGTAACAGAGTGAATATAATAGCACAGTAGAACTGTCAGACACAAAACAAAAAACACACAACAGAGCGTCCCACTAGGCATAATACACAGGTAGGCTATGCTACGGTCTGTTAGCAACGTAGCTCTAAAATTCATTCAGGTAGGCTATGCTACGGTCTGTTAGCAACGTAGCTCTAAAATTCATTCAGGTAGGCTATGCTACGGTCTGTTAGCAACGTAGCTCTAAAATTCATTCAGGTAGGCTATGCTACGGTCTGTTAGCAACGTAGCTCTAAAATTCATTCAGGTAGGCTATGCTACGGTCTGTTAGCAACGTAGCTCTAAAATTCATTCAGGTAGGCAATGCTACGGTCTGTTAGCAACGTAGCTCTAAAATTCATTCAGGTAGGCTATGCTACGGTCTGTTAGCAACGTAGCTCTAAAATTCATTCAGGTAGGCTATGCTACGGTCTGTTAGCAACGTAGTTCTAATGAGTTCCCGAGAACCAATCCGTTACCCAACAAAATAACATGAATATATTTTATTTAGCCTAATTGTTTTTATGACTACAGACAGTAGGCTATTATTCCTATTTTACCTACATTTCATTTAAATTGTCTGCATGTCTATTCAACATTTTGGCTAAAAAAATAAACCAGCGCATGCATGCAATGAGGCACATTTTGCCAACTCAAATCGCATTTTAAAGAGCCTTCTAATATTAGACAACAAATAAGTCTCTGCAACCACACATCCGTCCATAGGTTTATCCTTTAGAACCAGGTTAGAGGAAATGAACAAGATTCATAAGTGTTCTTTCACAGTAGCTGGCCTCGTGTTCTTTCACAGTAGCTGGCCTCGTGTTATCTGCAGTTTTGAGCTGCGCTGTCCCACTCTGGTGGATAACATCCACTCTTCTTTACGTAATGAGCTGTAAGGCACAAGTATCCTATTTTTTGAAAATCATCAGTCCACATGTCAAGTGTAATTGCGCCATTTTGTATTTACCAAAGTTCTCTCTCAACTCTGGGACTACCCGCCAGCTGATGTTTTTTGCCTGATGCAGGACTCTAGTGCGATAGGAGAGAGACTGACTGAAACATTCACACCTCCAGTAATTTTACAAAAGGATAGTCTGATAGCTCGGCTAGGTGTGGAAAATCCCCCAATTTTGTGCCACAGTTCAGGCTACTGATAGATGCTGCGGTCAGTCAGAGTTGAGTCCTATTGTAAAGTGTAGCATAAAGGTTAAAAAAAGGACAAACTTCAAATCAAACTTTATTTGTCACATGTGCTGAATACAACAGGTGTAGACCTTACCGTGAAATGCTAACTTACAAGTGAATCACTCAGCCCTATGCTGTTCCTGCTTCTGTTGACTATTTGAGTGTTTTGTTTAATATCCTACTGATTCTGTGATCACCAAGCCTCACGCAACCGGAAACAGTCGGATAAAACAATTTCTCAAATCCGTCTGTTTTTCAACTTTTCTGTGCTCTATTATAAAGGCTTTACAAATGTTTTTCATTAGAACAGACTCACTGGTATGACTTATTTAGTGTTTACACTGTTCCAAACAGTCAGATACATTATATTGTAGTCTAACAGCACCTGTTTGTCGTGCAACAGTGTCTCTTGCACTTTTGACAATGACATGAGGCCTAATTCACATAATATTTCATTATGAATGAAACTCCAACTCGATAACTACAATCGAAAGAAACATCTGGTGGCTTTGGTAGATTTGAAGCAGTAGCAATGTTTCGCCCTGCTTTGAGATTATCATGGTGACTGGTCTTGAGAAATCAATCCGTTTTTTGTAAAAATAAAAAAAAGTGAGTGAAAGAGTGAAAAGTATATCTGGATATTGGTTAGCCTACAATTCCGCTTTGGAAATGTTAAGATTATTTTGCTTTTCACTCGCAGTCGCTTAGTAGCCTAGACCTACTCCCGACCGGTCACGTTGTACAGCGCCATATTTTCCTAACGGAAACCCTGAGGAAACACAGACATATGTAAAAATGCATTTTCATTTTTCTTGGAATAGAAACACCATAATATTAATCAATTTAATTAAACATTTCTAACAGTATAAACAGCAAATACAATCATTTTAAAACACATAATAATAATATAATAATAATATATAATATATATTATAATAATATAATCAACCCCATATAGTTCTAACAAAAAAAGGTTTAAAAGTCTAGTACAGCCAATATTAAAATCAACAGTGGCTTATATTATAAAAATGTGCGCAGTCTCTTCAACCAGTAATGATGTCATTCATGAGGCAAGAGGGGGACAGCCGTCTGAGCCTTTAGCTATTTACACGCACACACACACATACTCAGTTTGCTGAGGCAATAGATAATCTTTCGGCGAGATGACAGAATAAGTTCAAATATGGTGGTGAGAGGAAGCCCGGTGGCCGACAGTGGGAGAAGATGGAGCGAGATGGATTTTGGCCAACGTTCTGCTAATTTTCTCATCGATGAGATCAAAACTGTTTTCTGTTTTCAAAACTAGAATCTGTTACGAACAGCTTGTACTAAGTTTTGTAGACTTTGCTAACGTTTAAAAAAAAAAAATGGTGTTCATAAGGAGTGAAGGGACTTATTGAGTTACTGCCACTTCAGAGTAGGCGTTCCCTAATGGAAATATGGAAATGCATGATAGAACGAACCAATCGCCTGTCGCTAGCTCGTGTTTGGATCTGCCCACTATGATTAATTTTCTCCCATTGGAAACAACAGGCTGTGGTCTATCTTGGGTTAATTATGCAAATTATATAAAAAAAATAACCCACCTCTAGCTTGTTAGGACTAGTGGTTCCGCTAGCGGGCATCCGCTGAAAAGGCAGAGCACGAAATTCAAATATTCTTTTGAAATATTTAACTTTCTTACATTCACAAGTGCAATACACCAAATTAAAGCTTAACTTCTTGTTAATCTACCCATCATGTCTGATTTCAAAAAGGTTTTACTGCGAAAGCACACCATATGATTATGTTAGGTCAGAGCCTAGTCTCAAAAAACAAACAGCCATTTTCCAGCCAAAGAGAGGGGTCACAAAAAGCAGAAATAGAGAGAAAATTAATCACTAACCTTTAATGATCTTCATCAGATGACACTCATAGGACTTCATGTTACACAATACATGTATGTTCGATAAAGTTCATATTTATATTCAAAAACCTCAGTTTACATTGGCGCTTTATGGTCGGTAATGTTGTGCCTCGAAAACATCCAACAATTTTGTCTGGCTTGCCATTCCAAATACAATGTAATATTTATTTGTTCATATAATTTAAAAAGCAGGTTGCTAGGTGTAGGCAAAACCATAAGCAAATAGGTAAACTGTGATATGACTAAAGAGTTAATCAGGGTGATTTTTCCACATATATACAGGTATTTTCCTTTCCCTGATAGCAAGATCTATTTTTGCTAACTTTATATAAAAATGTATTGGAGTGAAAATGTCTTTTTGATTTTTTTGTTTGTTTGTGATCCAATACATAATATAGTACACTTGGTTTTAATCCAAAGAGGTTAGCAAAAGTATCTAGATCCTCTAAGAGGCTGTGGAGGGATTCTAATTGTTGATTTAAATGAAGACATGAATCATCAGCGTACAATGAAACACTTGTGTTTAAAAGCCACGGATTTCTAATCTCTTAATATTATTGTTGGATCTCATTTTAACAGCTAACATTTCGATGGCAACAATAAATAGATATACCGATAGTGGACAACCTTGTTTATTCCTCTTAACAGTTTAAAACAGGGGTGTCAAACTCAAATACCCAATGGGCCAAAATGTAAAACCTGAACAAAGTCACGGGCCAACATTGAACAAATTAACCTTTTAATATGGACCCAAACAAGTTTTGCTTTAACATTGAATATGGAACAAGCATTGCTTATTACCATACAATATATAATTTAATAGTGGAGACATGCAAAATTGAATTTCAAATGAAAAAACACATCAATGGCATTCATTTATTAAATAAATAAAATTTAAATAAAAATTGTATGCCTCTTTTCTATTTGCAGCCTTCTGATTTAAATACCAAAATAAACTTTTTCCACTGGCTAATAATTTTACAAATAAAATGATAATAAATCAATCAACCATTCAAGCCCATGCCTTGTAGCAAGAAAAAGTGCATAAAGAAAACGTTAGTTATTGCACACTGGTCTAATCTGATGTACCCAAGCCAGATACCTGGCATCTCTTCTTGGATGCTAGTTCATCAATGTCTGGGCTCAAGCTCTGAGCGGAAGAAATCCTCAGTATCGAGCGAAGATGTTCATCAGTCAGACGTCTCCTGTGAGTTGTTTTGGTCATCTTCATCGAGGAGAAAAGTTGCTCGCATAGATAAGTGCTGCCGAACATGGAGAGCATCTGAGCAGCTTGGGTGTAGAGCTGAGGCATTGTGTCAGGGATGAACCGTGGAAACTGTGCGGCGCCCACAGCATCATACTTTGACTTCAGCGTGTCGTTGCACTGGAGTTCAATCAGCTCCATTTGGATGTTGGTTGGTGCATTTTCCACATCAACTGCGAAGGGATTACTAAGCAGTTCAAACTTGCATTTCTGGGCATCTAAGTCGGCAAATCGCCGGCTAAACTCAGCGGCGAGAACACTGAGTTTTTCAGCAAACTGTGCGCATGGGAACACGGCGGTAGAGATCTGCGCTTTTATGGATTGGCAGCAGGGAAAATGGCAAGGGTTTCCTTGCAGCATCTGATTCTCCCACAGGCACAGTTTAGTTTTGAAGGCCCTCACTGCAGAGTACATGTCTGTGATGATGCGCCCCCGCCCCTGAAGCTGCAGGTTCAGCGCATCGAGATGGCTCGAGATGTCACAGAGAAAGGCCAGCTCACACAGGAACTTTTGCTCCCGGAGCTCTGCTGTATCCTTCCCTTTGGTTTCCAGGAATTGACATATTTCCTCACGCAGCTCGAAACATCTGTTCAGTACTTTTCCTCTGCTTAGCCATCTCACCTCTGTGTGATACGGCACGTCTGCGTATTCCGAACCACACTCCTCCAGAAAAGATTTAAACTGCCGGTGATTTAGACCTTTGGCTCTTATAAAGTTAACTACCTGTGTTACTGTGGTCATAACATGTTCCATCTTTAGGGCTTTGGCACACAGTGCTTCCTGATGTATGATGCAGTGGTAAACAGTTAGCTCACCTGCACAGTTCTCTTCCCGCATCTTCTCCCGAACCATGCCCACCAGTCCACTCTTTTTACCGCACATCGCTGGCGCACCATCTGTCGTTAATCCAACGAGTTTATCCCACGGCAGCTTTATTTCAGTTACACATTTGGAAACCTCCTCAAAGATTTCCTTTCCTGTGGTTGTGCCATGCATTGATTTGAATCCTAATAGCTCCTCCGTAACACACAGATTTGAGTCCACTCCACGGATGAAGACTGACAGCTGAGCAGTATCAGATGCGTCGCAGCTCTCATCCACAGCGAGGGAGAACGCAACAAAATCTTTTCCCTTTTCCATCAGCTGGTCATACAGATTGGTGGCAAGATCACATGTGCGATCAGCTACGGTGTTCCTGCTCAGGCTCACGTTTGAAAATGCTTGTTTTTTTTTCTCTGGGCATACGAGGTCACAAACCTTCATCATGCACTTTTTCATGAACTCTCCCTCATTAAAGGGCCGGGCTGATTTTGCGATCTCTGCTGCCACTATATAACTAGCCTTTACAGCAGCCTCGCTTTGTGATGTGGCTTTTTTAAACATATTCTGTTGTGAAACCAAACTTCTTTTCATCTCCTCTACTTTCTGGCTCCTTTGAGTCATGTCCAGGTCCTTGTATTTGTCATGGTGTTTCGTTTCATAGTGTCGTCTAATGTTGTACTCCTTACTTACAGCCACGTTGACTCCACAAACAAGACAAACAGGTTTGTCTTTTACATATGTAAACAGATATTCTGCCTCCCACTTGTCCAGAAAGCTCCTGTTTTCTGCCTTTCTTTTCGCCATTTTTGGGAAGGGTTAGCTCGCTGACAGTTGTAGCGTCTATGTTGCTATGACTACTGTCACAGAGGAGAGAGCGTTTCTGGGTCCTGTCCTGATTGGCGCGCGAAAACAGCAGAGCATTATGGGATTCGTAGTATTAGTGGTGAATGCGCTGTATAATACCGGCGGGCCAGCTCTAGTAGTAATTTGGTATTGTCTTGCGGGCCAAATATAATTACCCCGCGGGCCAAATTTGGCCCACGGGCCATAGTTTGACACCCATGGTTTAAAACTTTCTGAGATGTAGCCATTATTTACTATTTTACACCTAAGGTATTTTACACCTAAGGTGATACATCATTTTAACCCATTTTATAAGAGATACCCCAACATTGAAATATTCTAGGCATTTATATATAATATCCAGTCATATTTTATAAAAAGCCTTTTCAAAATCAGCTCTGAAAACCAGGCTTGGTGTCCCCAATATTTCATAGTATTCTATTGGTTCCAGTACTTGTCTTATATTATCTCCAATGTATCATCCATGTAAAATAAAAAGCTGTCTGATTAGGATGAATAATATTTGACAATACTTTTTTAAGATTCTATGCGCCAAGCATTTAGCGTATTTTGAATTTTTGCATCACAACACTGAACACTGAAGAGGCCTCCGATTTTTTTTAATGGACTGGATCTTTATATATACCACGTGGGTCCTGTTTCAGTAATAATGATATCAGACGACCTTGTTACGTGTCCGATAATTTACCATTTTATATAAGAGCGGTTAAAACAGGCTAATAATGGTCCTCTCAATATATATTTTTTAAAAGTTTGATATACTTCCACTGGTATGCCATCCAGCCCTGGAGTTTTCCCAGACTTAAAGGCTTTAATTGCATCAAGAAGTTTCTTCTCTGTAATTTGGCCTTCATATGAGTCTTTCTGTACATATGTTAATTTTACATTATTATTATTATTATTATTATTTGGAAAAAAATCCATACAGTTAGCTTCGGTTAGTAGAGATGGAGGAGACAAACAAAAACATATTCTTAAAGTACTTCCTCTTTCAAAATATCATTCAGTGAATCATGCGTGACTCCATCATTTGTAACAAGTTTCAATACATTTTTTTTGGTAGCATTTCTATATTGAAGATTGGAATATAATTTGCATTTTTCCCCCATATTCCATCTCTTTCGCTTTATTTTTAATAATATATTACACTGGATCTTTCTTGAATAAGTTCCTCCATTTCTTTGTGGTTTTCCTCTTTACTTATTCTGTGCCTCTGTGGTACAGTTTTTATTGCTATCTATCTGTTCTGTTAGTCCTTCAATTTTTTTTGTTAATATGGACTCTTTTGACCTAAATATTTTTTGTTTTATGGATGAGTACTGACTTGCATGACCTCTAAAGGCACATTTAAAAGTGTCCCATACAATAAGGGGATCGATCTACTGTACCTAATGTTATGTCTGGAAAAAGTCAGTTATACATTTTTCTGTCCTAGTTTTAACAATTTACCATCTAGTAGGCTTGGATTACATTTCCAATATCCTCGCCCACGTGGAAATTCTGTAAGAGTTATTTATTTAATTATACAGTGGGGCAAAAAAGTATTTAGTCAGCCACCAATTGTGCAAGTTCTCCCACTTAAAAAGATGAGAGGCCTGTAATTTTCATCATAGGTACACTTCAACTATGACAGACAAAATGAGAGAAAAAAATCCAGAAAATCACATTGTAGGATTTTTAAAAATTAATTTACAAGTGACACAATTTCCCTAGTTAAAATATATTCATGTTAGCAGGCAATATTAACTAAATATGCAGGTTTAATTTGTTTTACTTGTGTATTGATTTTAAGAAAGGCGTTGATGTTTATGGTTAGGTACGTATTGGTGCAACGACAGTCATTTTTTCACAAATGCACATGTTAAATCACCCGTTTGGCAAAGTAGGCTATGATTCAATGATAAATTAACAGGCATCGAATTGATTATATGCAACGCAGGACAAGCTAGATAAACTAGTAATATCATCAACCATGTGTAGTTAACTGGTGATTATGTTAAGATTGATTGTTTTTTTTACAAGATAAGTTTAATGCTAGCTAGCAACTTACCTTGGCTCCTTGCTGCACTCGCGTAACAGGTGGTCAGCCTGCCACGCAGTCTCCTCGTGGAGTGCAATGTAATCGGCCATAATCGACGTCCAAAAATGACAATTACCGATTTATAAAAGCTTGAAATCGGCCCTAATTAATCGGCCATGCCGATGAATCGGTCGTCCTGTAGTCTAAAGGTAGATACAGAACTCAGTTATACCGTGTATAACACGGAACCCAACCCGGCTGCGTGCGTGCGCCATCGTGCATAGATGTATCTTGTCCCCCCACACCAAACGCGATCACGACACACAGGTTAAAATATCAAAACAAACTCAAACTCATTAATTTGGGGACAGGTTGAAAAGCATTCAACATTTATGGCAATTTAGCTAGCTAGCTTGCACTTGCTAGCTAATTTGTCCTCTTTAAGCTAAATCAAATCAAATGTATTTGTCACATACACATGGTTTGCAGATGTCAATGCGAGTGTAGCGAAATGCTTGTGCTTCTAGTTCCGACAATGTGTTGTTATTTTACCTGAAATGCACAAGGTCCTCTACTCCGCCAATTAATCGACACATAACACGGCCAACCGAATCGGTTCTAGTCGTCTCTCCTCCTTCCAGGCTTTTTCTTCTCTTGACTTTATATTGTGATTGGCAACTTTCATAAATTAGGTGCATTACTGCCACCGACATCGTTCGTTTTTCAGTCACCCACGTGGGTATAACCAATGAGGAGATGGCACGTGGGTACCTGCTTCTATAAACTGACGAGGCAGGACTTGCAGCAAGATCTGCATCACAAATAGAACTGACTTTTATTTTAGCCCTTGGCAACGCAGACGCTCGTTGGCGCAATAATTTAATAATATAGATTTCTACATTTATTTTGCGATGCTCGCGCACGCGAGCATTGTTTATATCCTGTAAAGGGTTTCAGTAGATATCGAACTCAGTTATACTGTGTCTAAAGGGTTTCAGGTAGATATCACTTCATCGCCCTAGTGGTCATTCATAAGTAATAGGACCATTTCTACTTTGTTTATTGACGTGTCATTTTAGGATTTTCTCGTTATTTTAAAGGAAAACCGATAAAATAATGGCAGTTTCACATTATTCAAGCATATTAACTTCTGTGCAGCATGAGAGGGGAGCTAACATGATGCAGTCCAGACTCCCAGGCTAGCAGTGAGTTAGTGGAGCTAGCATGATACAGTCCAGACTCCCAGGCTAGCAGTGACTTAGTGGAGCTAACATGATGCAGCCCAGACTCCCAGTACAGGCTAGCAGTGAGTTAGTGGAGCTAACATGATGCAGTCCAGACTCCCAGGCTAGCAGTGAGTTAGTGGAGCTAACATGATGCAGTCCAGACTCCCAGGCTAGCAGTGAGTTAGTGGAGCTAACATGATGCAGTCCAGACTCCCAGTACAGGCTAGCAGTGAGTTAGTGGAGCTAACATGATGCAGCCCAGACTCCCAGGCTAGCAGTGAGTTAGTGGAGCTAACATGATGCAGCCCAGACTCCCAGTACAGGCTAGCAGTGAGTTAGTGGAGCTAACATGATGCAGTCCAGACTCCCAGGCTAGCAGTGAGTTAGTGGAGCTACCATGATGCAGTCCAGACTCCCAGGCTAGCAGTGAGTTAGTGGAGCTAACATGATGCAGTCCAGACTCCCAGTACAGGCTAGCAGTGAGTTAGTGGAGCTACCATGATGCAGCCCAGACTCCCAGGCTAGTGGATCAGACCGGCGGATCTATAGTAAGGGGTCTGCTGCACTGATACGCAGCCTTGATCCGTGAGACACATTTTGACAGAAGTACCGAAAGTAACAAATTCTAGTACCCGTTTTTCATGTTCTAGTATCAACAAAGTACTGACGTTTCAGGTTACCGTGCAACACTAGCGTGTGCACATGCTGCTCCAGAGACAGTGCTGTTCTTCCTTCAGACAAGCATGCGTTAAAACTTTGTTCATTTGCACAATGTCTCTCGTTCACATTGGCTTGTAAATATCCAACCTCACAAAAAAATTATATTCTACCTATAGATGTATAAATTTATGAGCTTGATTGCCTGTCTTTGCTATTCGTTTATTTGCCTTTGCATATTTAGCTAGCAGCTGCTATTGGTAATTCGCTAGCAGTTGTACAATTTATTTTTTATTCTGGTAAAGATAAAAAACACAAATGCAGAAGCTTCGGGACCTTTAGTCCGGGAAACATAGGTCTTAAAGTCGGATCCACTATTCTGAAATAACCTTAATGAATCAAAAAATCATCAAAGTTGGCTGGTACACTCTGTAGTGTACCCCCAGGGATGCTGGGATTCCTGACCATGGTGTGTGTGGAGCACTTGGAGGTGTGGCAGTTATATCTAGAAGACAACAGTCAACTGTAAATCTTTGTTGCTTGTTGGTTCAGATGAGTCTCGAGGAAAAGAGTCACTTTGAGTGGCTGTAGTTTGTATTATATTATATACAGTCCTCGGGGCATCTTTCTGTCTGTTTGGTTGAAGTATTTGTGTTTTTTTTTGGGTTCTCCAGCTGAGAAGAAACAGTCCCCAAGTATTGTGTTCAGAAAGGTAAGACCGACCTAACATGATCCATCTCTGCCCGCCGAACTGTCTTTCACTCTGCATGTGTTGGCTACTCCTGTTCTGCTAGTCTGATTGGATAAAGCATCCTTTTAATTCTGTAGCTGTTTACTATCGTCTGTAGTATTCTCCCTGTTCTATGTTAATGTAAGGTGAAGTTGCACCTAAGACACTGATTCTGAGTCAGTTTAGCATTTTCTCCACTAATGGTTTGGTGGAGAGGAAGCTGATCCTGGATCACCCTACAATGTCCTGTGTTGGTCCTGATGCACATTTCTTTTAGTTGCAGCAGAGTCAGGGTCTGTCAGTTGGTCCAGTCGTTATACGGCCACCGGTCTGGCAGGGCCTGTCAGTTGGTCCAGTCGTTATACGGCCACCGGTCTGGCAGGGTCTGTCAGTTGGTCCAGTCGTTATACGGTCACCGGTCTGGCAGGGCCTGTCAGTTGGTCCAGTCGTTATACTGCCACCGGTCTGGCAGGGTCTGTCAGTTGGTCCAGTCGTTATACGGCCACCGGTCTGGCAGGGTCTGTCAGTTGGTCCAGTCGTTATACGGCCACCGGTCTGACAGGGCCTGTCAGTTGGCCCAGTCGGTCCAGTCGTTATACTGCCACCTGTCTGGCAGGGTCTGTCAGTTGGTCCAGTCGTTATACTGCCACCGGTCTGGCAGGGTCTGTCAGTTGCTCCAGCCGTTATACGGCCACCGGTCTGGCAGGGTCTGTCAGTTGGTCCAGTCGTTATACGGCCACCGGTCTGGCAGGGTCCTTCAGTTGGTCCAGTCGTTATACAGCCACCGGTCTGACAGGGCCTGTCAGTTGGCCCAGTCGGTCCAGTCGTTATACGGCCACCTGTCTGGCAGTGTCTGCCAGTTGGTCCAGTTGGTCCAGTCGTTATACAGCCACCGGTCTGACAGGGCCTGTCAGTTGGCCCAGTCGGTCCAGTCGTTATACGGCCACCGGTCTGGCAGGGTCTGCCAGTTGGTCCAGTCGGTCCAGTCGTTATACGGCCACCTGTCTGGCAGGGTCTGCCAGTTGGTCCAGTCGGTCCAGTCGTTATACGGCCACCTGTCTGGCAGGGTCTGCCAGTTGGTCCAGTTGCTCCAGTCGTTATACGGCCACCGGTCTGGCAGGGTCTGTCAGTTGGTCCAGTCGTTATACGGCCACCGGTCTGGCAGGGTCTGTCAGTTGCTCCAGTCGTTGTACTGCCACAGGTCTGGCAGGGTCTGTCAGTTGGTCCAGTCGTTATACTGCCACCGCTCTGGCAGGGTCTGTCAGTTGGTCCAGTCGTTATACTGCCACCGGTCTGACAGGGTATGTCAGTTGGTCCAGTCGTTATAAATCAATTAAAAGTAACACAATAAGAATAACATAACGATGCTATATACAGGGGGCCCCGTTACCGAGTCAGTTTAGGTAATTTGTACATGTAGGTGGGGGCGAAGTGACTATGCACAGGTAACAAACAAACAGCGAGTAGCAGTAGCGGCCACTGTCCGTGCTAAGAGATGAGGAAAAAGGCCATAGTTCCATTGGCAGACTCTGCTGAGGTACAGTAATAGTTAATCCCAAGAAACAACTTCCAACAGAGTTGAAGGTATGACATAAGTTATGAGGTGGGTAGTTGTAAGTAGTAGATCTTGGTGAATATTGCTGGTTTTGTAGTTAGGTATCCCACTGTGGTATTGTGTTGTCGTATTAGTGTGAGCTATAATGTTTAAATTATCGGAACGTTCACTAAAGGGGCAGGGGATTAAGGTTTTCTATTGAGGGAGGACTGTGGGGGGCGTGTTTCAGCTGAAAAACTCTACCCCCTCACTTCCACAACCTGTCTCTACCCTATTCATCCGCTGACACAATATATATACATATATATATAAATATATTTTTTTGTTCTGGAAGACAAAGAGGAATCAAGTGAAAGACAAAAGTACAATGGTGAAATAAACACTGCTATATAAGGAGTAGGAACTCTGGTTGCCTAGGACACGGGTAGCAACCATGGTCCTAGACTTTCTGGTCCCCTCATGTTTTAGATTGATTTAATCTTAGAAGACCAGATGTGTTGAATTTAGTCAATCACTGGAGTGATCAAATAGTTTTGTAGCTCAGTGTAGGGCCTAGGTGGGACAACATCCTGCTCTACTTGCAGCGCTCTAGGAAGCATGCACCTGAGCCATTTCTGTGATTACGACACATGAGGGTCTATCACCATTTCGGAGGTGACTAGAGCTGTTGTCACACAGGGTGTTGAAGACGGACTGAATTCACCACAATAATGCATTTGAAGGTTTCTATGTTTTTAGAAGGTGTCGATTTTGTTTCTAAGGCAAGTGCAGCACAAGCATTGGGCTATTTGCGCTGCAGAAATCGTTGTCAGCTCACTAATTAGAGGGTCTAGAGCTGAGCCTTGCGGGACGCCACAATAGTTGTAGAATAGAATAGTTCTTAGCATAGCGCTTGTTTCCTTATTTACTGTTTTTTCACTGACCTCCAGATTCCAGACTAATCAATGCACGGGTTAAAGCTGTGGGTTAAAGCTGTGGGTTAAAGCTGTTCATTTCTTTCTACTAACTAGCCTCTTATTAACCTTTACAAACATGAGTGCAAACCTCATGGTTTTTACATTTTTAAAATGTATAAATCAAAGTGATTAATTTAGGCCGATGGTAACGGGGTCGTTATCTGGTAACGGGATAGGGTTGCAACAAATGCTGCTAACTGTCCCAGGTTTTCTGGAAATCCAGGTTAATGGGGGATTACTTTATTTCCTCCTGATTTTACTGGAACGTTGGGAAATGTAATCACATTCTGCAACCCTACTAGAAGTACATTAGTAGATGGCACCCTATTCCCTATATAGTGCACTACACTGTGAGCCTGGTCAAAAGTAGTGCACACTATACGGATTCGAGTGCCATTTGGAACTCAAACATAGTGTGACTGTGTTGTGCTGGTTGCTCTGTCCCTCCCTTCCCGTAGTGACTGTGTTGTGCTGGTTGCTCTGTCCTTACTTGCTGTAGTGACTGTGTTGTGCTGGTTGCTCCGTCCCTTCCCTTCCCGTAGTGTGCTGTAGTGACTGTGTTGTGCTGGTTGCTCTGTCCCTCCCTTCCCGTAGTGTGCTGTAGTGACTGTGTTGTGCTGGTTGCTATGTCCCTCCCTTCCCGTAGTGAGTGTGTTGTGCTGGTTGCTATGTCCCTCCCTTCCCGTAGTGTGCTGTAGTGACTGTGTTGTGCTGGTTGCTATGTCCCTCCCTTCCCGTAGTGTGCTGTAGTGACTGTGTTGTGCTGGTTGCTATGTCCCTCCCATCTTCCCTTCCCGTAGTGTGCTGTAGTGACTGTGTTGTGCTGGTTGCTATGTCCCTCCCATCTTCCCTTCCCGTAGTGTGCTGTAGTGACTGTGTTGTGCTGGTTGCTATGTCCCTCCCTTCCCGTAGTGTGCTGTAGTGACTGTGTTGTGCTGGTTGCTATGTCCCTCCCTTCCCGTAGTGTGCTGTAGTGACTGTGTTGTGCTGGTCGGTCTGTCCTCAGGTGGGAGGGGATAAATGGGTTCTAGGGGGGAAACAACTGGAGTTCAAAGAAGATGAATTCGGCAACAGCGGCACGACTCCACTTTACACTAAGGTACGCTTTTTAACCTGACTCCACTTTACACTAAGGTACGCTTTTTAACCTGACTCCACTTTACGCTGAGGTACGCTTTTTAACCTGACTCCACTTTATGCTAAGGTACGCTTTTTAACCTGACTCCACTTTACACTAAGGTACGCTTTTTAACCTGACTCCACTTTATGCTAAGGTACGCTTTTTAACCTGACTCCACTTTACACTAAGGTACGCTTTTTAACCTGACTCCACTTTACGCTAAGGTACGCTTTTTAACCTGACTCCACTTTATGCTAAGGTACGCTTTTTTAACCTGACTCCACTTTACGCTAAGGTACGCTTTTTAACCTGACTCCACTTTACGCTAAGGTACGCTTTTTAACCTGACTTCACTTTACGCTAAGGTACGCTTTTTAACCTGACTCCACTTTATGCTAAGGTACGCTTTTTAACCTGACTCCACTATACGCTAAGGTGCGCTTTTTAACCTGACTCCACTTCATGCTAAGGTATGCTTTTTAACCTGACTCCACTTTATGCTAAGGTACACTTTTTAACCTGACTCCACTTTACGCTAAAGGTACGCTTTTTAACCTGACTCCACTTTACGCTAAGGTACGCTTTTTAACCTGACTCCACTTTACGCTAAGGTACGCTTTTTAACCTGACTCCACTTTACGCTAAGGTGGTTTTTAATGTATACCATATTTTAAGTGACCGCATCCCAAATGGCACCCTATTGCCTATTTATTGCACTACTTCTGATCAGGGCCCATAGGGTTCTGGTAGAAATTAGTGCACTATATAGGGAAAGTGTTGCCATTGGGGAGGCATACTAAATGAATGAAATTGACAGCACTCCAAAAATATACTTTTTAAACATTTTTATAAGTATTAATTCTACATGGAATTAGCATGTTTTTTATGATGTGTTTTTGATAAGGTACTTCTCATCTGCTCTTGGTTTGCGCTTTGTTTTTCAGATGGAGCGTAAGCGGTTTGGACACAAATCAACCAAGGTCACCAGGAGACCTAGTATATCGGTAAGATGTAGGGTTGGACCATTTCATTTAAATTCTAGTCAATTTAGGAAGTAAACTTAAATTACAATTTTTAACTAACAAAGCTTTTCAACGAGGAACAATTGTAATTTGGTTTTCTTTCTTGAAGGGTAGGGTAGCATAAACAACCACCTGGACATTAGAGATTTGCATAGACATCAAAAGTCCTAATGCAAAGTTACACCTCCCTTTTACATATTTAAATATATTAATAATAATAATTAATAATTAATCAGATAAAAAATATTAAATTCGATCAGACTTCTTTTTTGTGGTTTGATGTCACAAAGAGGACCCGGACAGCCAGTCTAAAAAGTTTTTTACAATTTTGTTTCTAATTTAAAATAAATGAAATAACACATTTACATAAGTAATTTAGACCCTTTACTCAGTACTTTGTTGAAGCACCTTTGGCAGCGATTACAGCCTCGAGTCTTCTTGGGTATGACACGACAAGCTTGGCACACCTGTATTTGGGGAGATTCTCTCAAGCTGTCAGGTTTGATGGGGAGCGTTGCTGAACAGCTATTTTCAGATCTCTCCAGAGATGTTCGATCGGGTTCAAGTCCGGGTTCTGGCTGGGTCAATCACGCGTTATCTTGGCTGTTTGCTTAGAGTCGTTGTCCTGTTGGAAGGTTGGAAGGTGAACCTTCACCCCAGTCTGAGGTCCTGAGTGCTCTGGAGCAGGTTTCCATCAAGGATCTCTCTGTACTTTGTTCTGTTCGTATTTGCCTCGATCCTGACTCGTCTCCCAGTCCCTGCCACTGAAAAACATCCCCACGGCAGGATGCTGCCACCACCATGCTTCACCGTAGGGATGGTGCCAGGTTTCCTCCAGACATTATGCTGCCACCACCATGCTTCACCGTAGGGACGGTGCCAGGTTTCCTCCTGACGTGACGCTTGGCATTCAGGCCAAAGAGTTCAATCTTGGTTTCATCAGACCACAGAATCTTGTTTCTCATGACAGCCCACTTGGCAAACTCCAAGCGGGCTGTCATGTGCCTTTTTACTGATGAGCGGCTTCCGTCTGGCCACTCTACCATAAAGTCCTGATTGGTGGAGTGCTGCAGAGATGGTTGTCCTTCTGGAAGGTTCAGGATGCACCTGGGCTCATTTTTGAGTCTCATAGCGAAGGGTCTGAATACTTATGTAAATAAGGTTTTTCTGTTTTTTTATTGTTCATAAATGTGCTAGCATTTCTATTAAAAAAACCCGCTTTCACTTTGTCGTTGTGTGTAGGTTGATGAAAACACATTTATTTAATACATTTTAGAATGTGTATATATATATATGTAATATAACATAACAAAATATCAAGGGGTCTGAATCCGTTCTGAATGCGCTGGAGATCATTTTAAAAATATATATATATATATATATATGTATATGTATATGTAACACTCTGTTGGATTCAGGATGGAATTAGCAGGAAATCCATGAATCCTCCAATCGGGATTTGGGGAAAGTTAACACAATTTTGCGACCTTATATAGGCCACAGATAAGGTCAAGATTGTTCTGTTGTCCCCACAGAGAAAAGCCAAGATGAAAGAATCTGTGAAAGAACTGGAAGAAGAGGAGGAAGAGGAGGAGGAAGAAGAGAAGGAGGAGGAAGAAGTAAAAGAAAAGCCACAGAAGAAGATGAGGACTCCTCAACAGGTATTTGTTGATTGACTGAATTGATGGTAATTGATTGGTTTTGGTTGTCACTGTCCTTGCGTACAAAAAGCATTTGGATAATATATGTCGATTGAATTTCTCATGATGTGAAACCTTCCAGAAGGTTAAAGAGGAAGAAAAACAAGAGTTGAAACCACAGAGAAAGGTTTGTATTTCTGAATTTATTTTAAATTTTGTGTTTGTCAATTTATTTTTTTATTTAAACGCCACTTTAAACGTGTATTTGACAACAAAATGTCCCCATGGAGACAATAAAGTCAGTTGGTGTACGGGTGTGTCTAATCCTTAGATTTATGAATTTAGCGTAAGAGGGGTGTAAACACTATATACTCGGCAAATAAAAAAAATTGCATAGGCTAGCAAACCCATGTCTTTTTACAGAAGGTACGGGTGAAAGAGAAGGAGGAGGAAGTAGAGTGGAAGCCAGAGAAAATTGTGAGTTTTTTTAATATTAAACGTATTTATTTAACCAGGAAGTCCCATTGAGTTCAGAAGACTTCTTTCTAATGGGAGGCTAAGACGTTGTCTGTCGTCACCTATATAATGGATATGCCAATGTCAATTATATGAATAATGACACGCAGAGGACTGAGAGTAGAGCCTTGAGGGACACCACCCACATGGATACAGTGCATTATTATTAGGTGTGTGACAAGGCCTGTGCCCCAACTGGCACCATATTCCCTATATAGTGCACTATATACAGTGCCTTCAGAAAGTATTCATACCCCTTGACTTATTCCACATGTTTTGGTGTTAGTCTGAATCCAAAAATGGATTCAATATTTTTTTTCACCCATCTACACACAATATCCCATAATGACAAAAGTAATAATTTTGGGGGGAATGTTTGCAAATGTATTTTTAAAATGAAATGCAGAAATATGTCATTTACAGAAGTATTCACACCCTTGAGTCAATACATGTTAGAATCAGCTTTGTCAGCGATTACAGCTTTGGGTCTTTCTTGGTAAATCTCTAAGAGCTTTGCACACCTGGATTATACAATATTTGGCCATTTTATTATTTTAAAAATTCTTCAAGCAAATTGTTTGCTGGTCATTGCTAGGCAACCATCTTTATGTCTTGCCATAGATTTTCAAGCAGATTTAAGACAAAACTGTAACTCGGCCACTCGGGAACATTCACTGTCTCCTTGGTAAGCATCTCCAGTGTAGATTTGGCATTGGGTTTTAGGTTATTGTCCTGCTGAAAGGTGAATTCATCTCCTAGCGTCTGGTGGAAAACAGACTGGACCAGGTTTTCCCTCTAGGATTTTGCCTGTGCTTAGCTCCATTCCGTTTGGATTTTTTTATCCTTAAAAGCTCTACAGTCCTTACATTTAAAAAAATATATTATTATTTATTTATTTTTATTTTGTATATATTTTTTTTACATTTAGCCACTCGGGAGCTCTTAACGATTACAAGAATACTCATGACATGATGCAGCCACCACTACGCTTGAAAATATGGAGAGTGGGATTCAGTAATGTATTGGATTTGCCCCAAACATAACACTTTGTGTTCAGGAAAAAAGGTCAATTGCTTTGCCACATTTTTTGCAGTTTTACTGTAGTGCCTTGTTGCAAACAGGATGCAGTTTTACTGTAGTGCCTTGTTGCAAACAGGATGCAGTTTTACTGTAGTGCCTTGTTGCAAACAGGATGCAGTTTTACTGTAGTGCCTTGTTGCAAACAGGATGCATGTTTTGGAATATTTTTTATTCTGTGCAGGCTTCCTTTTTTTTTTTTTTTTTCACTCTGTCATGTCGGTTAGTGTGTGTGTGTGTAGGCCAGTGACCACAAAATCTAAATGTAATCCCTGGTCTTTGCGGTTGAATCTGTGTTTAAAATTCACTGCTCGACTGAGGGACAGAGATGGTAGTCATTCCTCATGTTACCTGAATGCATAGTGCCAACTGTAAAGTTTGGTGGAGGAGGAATAATGGTCTGGGGTTGTTTTTCATGGTTCAGGCCCCTTAGTTCCAGTGAAGGGAAATCTTAACACTGCAGCATACAATAACATTCTAGATGATTCTGTGCTTCCAACTTTGTGGCAACAGTTTGGGGAAGGCCCCTGTTTCAGCATGACAATGCACAAAGCAAGGTCTATACAGAAATGTTTTGTTGAGATCGGTGTGGAAGGATATATTATTATTATTATTATTATTATTATATATATTTTTATTTTACCCCTTCTCCCCAATTTCGTGGTATCCATTTAGTAGCTAGTCTTGTCTCATCGCTGCAACTCCCGTACGGACTCGGGAGAGGCGAAGATCAAGAGCCATGCGTCCCCCGAAACACGACCCAACCACACTGCTTCTTGACACCGCTTAACCTGGAAGCAATTGTGCACCGCCCCATAGGTCTCCCGGTCGCGGCCGGCTGCGACAGAGCCTGGACTCGGAACCAGGATCTCTAGTGGCACAGCTAGCAATTGCGATGCAGTACCTTAGACCACTGCACCACTCGGGAAGCCCCTGTGGAAGAACTTGACTGACCTGCACAGAGCCCTGACCTCAACCCCCATCGAACACCTTTGGGATGAATTGGAACGCTGACAACGAGCCAGGTCTAATTTCCCAACATCATATAATATAGCCCGACCTCACTAATGCTCTTGTGGCTTCCAATGGAAGCGAGTTCCAGCAGCAATGTTCCAACATCTAGTGGAAAGCCTTCCCAGAAGAGTGGAGGCTGTTATAGTAGCAATGTTCCAACATCTAGTGGAAAGCCTTCCCAGAAGAGTGGAGGCTGTTATAGCAGCAATGTTCCAACATCTAGTGGAATGCCTTCCCAGAAGAGTGGAGGCTGTTATAGCAGCAATGTTCCAACATCTAGTGGAATGCCTTCCCAGAAGAGTGGAGGCTGTTATAGCAGCAATGTTCCAACATCTAGTGGAAAGCCTTCCCAGAAGAGTGGAGGCTGTTGTAGCAGTGAAGGGGGGACCAACTCCATATTAATGCCCATGATTTTGGAATGAGATGTTTGACGAGCAGGTGTCCACATTGTGTCATGTGGTGTGTGTATACAGAAAGTATTCAGACCCCTTCCCTTCCACATTTTGTTACGTTAATCTTATTCTAAAATGGATTAAACTATACAACAAAAATTCTCATCCATCTACACACAATACCCCATAATGACAAAAAGCGAAGAAAGCTTGTTTAGAAATGTATTTTCCATCATTCTTAAATGGAAGAAGTTTGGAATCACCAAGACTCTTCCTAGGTCTGACCCCCCCTGAGCAAACTGGCCCCCTGAGCAAACTGGCCCCCTGAGCAAACTTCTCATCCCCCTGAGCAAACTACCCCCCCTGAGCAAACTGGTATTTTCCCCCTTAAAGCAAACTGGAATCCCCGAGCAAACTGGTCCCCCCGACCAAACTGGCCCATCCGGCAAACTGGCCCCCCGACCAAACTGGCCCATCCGAGCCAAACTGGCCCCCCTGAGCAAACTGGCCCCCGACCAAACTGGCCCCCGGTCAAACTGGCCCCCTGAGCAAACTGGCCCCCTGAGCAAACTGGCCCCCGGCCAAACTGACCCCCCCGGCCAAACTGACCAATCTGTGACGGACTTTGCTACTGGTCGTAGAAAAAATAACTTCACTGGATTTTGGAATACTAAAATAGATTCTAGAACAGTCAAACCCTTCTTTGTGAGGCATTGGAAAACCTCCCTGGTCTTTGTTGTTGAATCTGTGTTTGAAATTCACTGCTTGATGGAGGGATCCTACAGTGCACAGTGGGGCAAAAAAGTATTTAGTCAGCCACCAATTGTGCAAGTTCTCCCACTTAAAAAGATGAGAGAGGCCTGTAATGTTCATCATAGGTACACTTCAACTATGGCAGACAAAATCACAAAACACAATTCCACTTTGACGTGTGTGTGTGTGTGTGTGTGTGTGTGTGTGTGTGTGTGTGTGTGTGTGTGTGTGTGTGTGTGTGTGTGTGTGTGTGTGTGTGTGTGTGTGTGTGTGTGTGTGTGTGTGTGTGTGTGTGTGTGTGTGTGTGTGTGTGTGTGTGTAGGCCAGTGACCACAAAATCTAAATGTAATCCGTTTTTAATTCGGACTGCAATAACAAAATGTGTAAAAGGTCACTGTAGGGAATCCGGTGCTACTTGGGATGCATCCAAGGTAACTCCCTAGATGTTTTTTGAGTGACATTTCTCTTCCTGTTGTCATCCTACAGGTGTATAACCACAGCGAGGGAAGTGACTCTGAAGAGCCGCCGCATGAACCGACTAACATCTCACGTATAACGGTGGGTCAGTGGAAGACTGAGTCCCAGATGGCATTCTTACCCCTCTCTTTTTTCCCCCTGCTCACTCGCCTCTTTATGTGTTTCTCCCTTTCTCTCTCAGGGTAAATTGAAGAAGCGTACTCAGGGCTGTGGTCAGTGTGCTCCCTGTCAGCGTACAGATTGTGGTAAATGTGTCTACTGCCTGGACAAGCCCAAGAACGGCGGGGCCAACAAAAAGAAACAGAAGTGCAAGTACCGCCGCTGTCTTAATATGGTACATATGGTTCTGGTGTATGGTACATATGGTTCTGGTGTATGGTTATGTATGGTACATATGGTTCTGGTGTATGGTTATGTATGGTACATATGGTTCTGGTGTATGGTACATATGGTTCTGGTGTATGGTTCTGTATGGTACATATTCTGGTGTATGGTTCTGTATGGTACATATGGTTCTGGTGTATGGTACATATGGCTCTGGTGTATGGTTCTTTATGGTACATATGGTTCTGGTGTATGGTTCTTTATGGTACATATGGTTCTGGTGTATGGTTCTTTAGGGTACATATGATTCTGGTGTATGCTTCTGTATGGTACATATGGTTCTGGTGTATGGTTCTGTATGGTACATATGGTTCTGGTGTATGGTTATTTGGGGTACATATGGTACATATGGTTATGGTGTGGTTCTGTATGGTACATATGGTTATGGGGTATAGCTATATATGGTTATATATGGAACATATATGCATTCATGGTACATATGGTTATGTATGGTACATATGGCTCTGGTGTATGGTTATTTAGGGTCCATATGGTTCAGGTGTATGGTTATATATGGTACATATGGCTCTGGTGTATGACTATATGGCACATATGGCTCTGGTGTATGGCTATATATGGTACATATGGCTCTATATGGTACATATGGTCCTGTGTATGGTTCTCAATGGCACATATGGTTCAGTGTATGGTTCTCAATGGTACATATGGTTCTGGTGTATGGTTCTCTATGGTACATATGGTTATGGTGTATGGTTCTCTATGGTACATATGGCTCTGGTGTATGGTTATATATGGTACATATGGTTCTGGTGTATGGTTATATATGGTACATATGGTTCTGGTGTGTGGTTCTGTATGGTACATATGGGTCTGATGTATGGTTATGTATGGTACATATGACTCTATATGGTAGATATGGCTCTGGTGTATGGTTATATATGGTACATATGGTTCTGGTGTATGGTTATATATGGTACATATGGTTCTGGTGTATTGTTCTATATGATTCTGGTGTATTGTTCTACATGGCACATATGGTTCTGGTGTATTGTTCTATATGCTACATATGGTTCTGGTGTATGGATATTTATGGTACATATGGTTCTGGTGTATGGTTCGTTATGGTACATATGGCTCTCCATGGTACATATGGTTCCGGTGTATGGCTATTCATGGCACATACTGTTCTGGTGTACGGCACCCTATGGTACATATGGTTCTTTGTGGTACATGTGGCTATGGTGTATGGTTATTTGTGGTACATAGGGTTATTTGCGGTACCTATGGCTATTTATGGCACATATGGTTCTTTATGGTACATGTAGTTATTTATGGTACATATGGTTCTCTATGGTATATATGGTTCTTTATGGTATATATGGTTCTTTAAGGTACATATGGTTATATATGGTACATATGGTTCTTTACGGTACATATGGTTCTTTATGGTACATGTGGTTATGGTTATGGTACGTGTGGTTCTGGTGTATTTGATATCGTTTATGGTACATGGTTCTATATGGTACAGTTGTAGTTGGAAGTTTACATACACTTTAGCCAAATATATTTAAACTCAGTTTGTCACAATTCCTGACATTTAATCCCAGTAAAAATTCCCTGTATTAGGTCAGTTAGGATCACCACTTTATTTATTATTTAAAAAAAAATGTTTTACCCCCTTTTCTCCCCAATTTCATGGTATCCAATTGTTAGTAGTTACTATCTTGTCTCATCGCGACAACTCCCGTACGGGCTCTTTGTTGGCCTCAAGCCATTTTTCCACAACTTTGGAAGTATGCTTGGGGTCATTGTCCATTTGGAAGACCCATTTGCAACCAAGCTTTAACTTCCTGACTGATGTCTTGAGATGTTGCTTCAATATATCCACATCATTTTCTTGCCTCATGATGCCATCTGATGCCATCTATTTTGTGAAGTGCACCAATCCCTCCTGCAGCAAAGCACCCCCACAACATGATGCTGCCACCCCTGTGCTTCACGGTTGGGATGGTGTTCTACATCTTGCAAGCATCTCCATTTTTCCTCCAAAAATAACGATGGTCATTATGGCCAAACAGTTCTATTTTTGTTTCATCAGACCAGAGGACATTTCTCCAAAAAGTACGATCTTTGTCCCCATGTGCAGTTGCAAACCGTAGTCTGGCTTTTTTATGGCGGTTTTGGAGCAGTGGCTTCTTCCTTGCTCAGCGGCCTTTCAGGTTATGTCAATATAGGACTCGTTTTACTGTGGATATAGATACTTTTGTACCTGTTTCCTCCAGCATCTTCAGAAGGTCCTTTGCTGTTGTTCTGGGATTGATTTGCACTTTTCGCACCAAAGTACGTTCATCTCTATGAGACAGAATGCGTCTCCTTCCTGAGCGGTATGACGGCTGCGTGGTCCCATGGTGTTTATACTTGCGTACTATTGTTTGTACAGATGAACGTGGTACCTTCAGGTGTTTGGAATTTGCTTGTGGAGGTCTACAATTTTTTTTCTGGGGTATTGGCTGATTTCTTTAGATTTACCCATGATGTCAAGCAAAGAGGCACTGAGTTTGAAGGTAGGCCTTGAAATACATCCACAGGTACACCTCCAATTGACTCAAATGATGTCAATTAGCCTATCAGAAGCTTCTAAACCCATGACATAATTTTCTGGAATTTTCCAAGCTGTTTAAAGGCACAGTCAACTTAGTCTATGTAAACTTCTGACCCACTGGAATTGTGATATAATCTGTAAACAATTGTTGGAAAAATGACTTGTGGAATGCACAAAGTAGATGTCCTACTTTGACAAGACATTTGTGGAGTGGTTGAAAAACTGGTTTTAATGACTCCAACCTAAGTGTATGTAAACTTCCGACTTCAACTGTATATGGTTCTTTATGGTACATGGTTATTTTTTGGTTATGGTATGTGGTGGTTAAGAGAATGTGTTTTCAATTTGTTCAATGTTGTTAGTTTATTTCGCTAAATCTTGTGACATTGTTTTTCATAGATTATTTAAATTGTATTACACACACACACACAGACACAAACTCTTAATGCCTCTTATAGACGTTATGCTGTCAGTAGTATGTATGTATTTGTAATTAAAAGCCTTCTCCCTCCAGCCCACCAAAAGGGACTTAATGGGGAGCTACTTTAAGAAGCACCTGACAGAAGACCCAGGTGGCCAGAGTGTTCCCATTGGACTAGGAAGTGTACTTCCAGGAAGTGTTCCTATTTCACCAGGAACTGTAGTAGGACGTGGAGCAGGATATGTACTATTAGGAAGGACACTTTCAAAATGGCGTATGGTAAAACCAGGAAGTGGATCAACAGCTGGGACAGGGAGGGGACGTGGTCGGCCCCCTAAACACTTCACCAAACGGAGGAGACGAGTATGGAGCCAGGTCTCCTCGAGTGATACGACAGAGACGGACGAGACTGAGGAGGAAGAGGAACCAGTCTACACCGTTACCACCCAGTCGTTGGAGCACAGCCCTGGGGGAGGGGGAGAGGATGGAGAAGGATGGGCGGAACTACAGGAGTACGACGACGACGTGCCTGAACAAATACCTCAGGTAAGCTCTGACGGTCTCTGTGGTTGAGTCCCAATAACCTTTCTCCTGAAGTGTGCACTTTCCTTCGTGGATTTGAAAGGAAATGGTCGGTAATATGGACACCCCATAGGCCCATGCCCTACACCTATCTAATCATTTCACATTTTGGGTAGTAGTGAACGAGTGCACACTTCAGGAGGAAGGAGAGCTTATTGGGACACACCCACATATCTTTGTTCTGTCCTTTAACGGGGCACGTTAAATCGGCTTACAAGCCCCATCTGGCCCATGGGCCGCCAGTTAGAGACCTCTGTTGTAGATCAGGGGTTTTCAAACCTCTCGTCGGGGATCCCCAGCCGTTCCATGTGGCCCCAGAGGAGCTCTCTCGGTTGGGCCCCGGAGGGGGGGCTCTTTCGGTTGGGCCCCGGAGGGGGGGCTCTTTCGGTTGGGCCCCGGAGGGGGGGGCTCTCTCGGTTAGGCCCCGGAGGGGGGGCTCTCTCGGTTGGGCCCCGGAGGAGCTCTCTCGGTTGGGCCCCGTAGGGGGCTCTCTCGGTTGGGCCGAGTAGGGGGCTCTCTCGGTTGGGCCGAGTAGGGGGGCTCTCTCGGTTGGGCCCGGGAGGAGCTCTCTCGGTTGGGCCCCGGAGGGGGGCTCTCTCGGTTGGACCCTGGAGGAACTTTTCTTAATCTTGATTTTAAAAAATGTAACTTGTAAATGTGACAGGTGGAATGCACATATAATTAAGACTTGGGAGCATCAGGTCAGGTAATACATTAAATGACATGTGAATCGCTGTGTCCAGTCCAGTGAGCTCAGGCTGCTGTTACATTAGGATCGTTTGAGGAACAAAGGGGAGAACCATTAGCAGTCCAGTGAGCTCAGGCTGCTGTTACATCAGGATCGTTTGAGGAACAAAGGGGAGAACCATTAGCACAGGCAGGTCTGATATTAGGCTTAGCTGTACCATAGCCTCTGCCATAGAAACAAATGGAGCGATGCTTTGTGTCTACGGTTGCACGTTTTTTACAGAAAACCATCTTGTCTCCAACGTTTCATAACTAAACATCTATTTTACTGAAGCTTTGTTTTTTTAAATTTGCGGAACACTCTTAAAGGTGTACACATGTAATTATCATGAGTAAGGAACTATCCAACTATTAAAATAGTTCAAATAACTCCCATTTAATATATATATATATAGATATTTATTTATGTATATATGTATTTATTTATGTATATATTTATTTATTTATATATTTATTTATATATTTATGTATATATTTATATATATATTTATGTATATATTTATTTATGTATATATTTATTTATATATATATTTATGTATATATTTATTTATATATATATTTATGTATATATTTATTATATATATATATATATATATTTATGTATATATTATATATATATATATTTATGTATATATATATTTATGTATATATATATTTATTTATGTATATATTTATTTATTATATATTTATTTATATTTATATATTTATTTATATATTTATTTATATATATATTTATGTATATATTTATTTATGTATATATTTATTTATATATTTATATATATATTTATGTATGTATTTATATATATATTTATGTATATATATATATATTTATATATATATTTTTGAAATTATATTTATTTATATATATATATATATTCATTTCTTTTTTAAATGTCACAAAATGGATGGTTTGCAGTATGGATCAGATGAGATGGAGGTCATTACCTCTAAATGAATTAATAAGGACATTTTAGTTGTGCTGCAGAATTTGTTATCCAGCACAATATGATGTTTGTTTATCTTCCTCTGGTTTTAGATGTCTCCATCCTATATGCCTGTAAACCCCAGTAGTGGTGTATCTGGGTCAGAGGAACCCTACCCCAGCAGCTGTGTTCAGGTAAGGACCAACAACGCATACAAATGTAATGTTGAAGTCGGAAGTTTTACATGCACTTAGGTTGGAGTCATTAAAACTTTTTAACTCCACTAATTTCTTGTTAATTAACACACTATAGTTTTGGCAAGTCGGTTAGGACATCTACTTTATGCATGACACAAGTCATTTGTCTAACAATTGTTTAGAGACAGATTATTTCACTTATAATTCACTGTATCACAATTCCAGTGGGTCAGAAGTGTACATACACTAAGTTGACTGTGCCTTTAAACAGCTTGGAAAATGAAGTCGTGGCTTTTGATAGGCTAATTGAGCTCATTTGAGTCAATTGGAGGTGTATCTGTGGATATATTTCAAGGCCTACATTCAAACTCAGTGCCTCTTTGCTTGACATCATGGGAAAATCAAAAGAAATCAGCCAAGACCTCAGAAAAAAAATGGTAGACCTCCACAAGTCTGGTTCATCCTTGGGAGCAATTTCCAAATGCCTGAAGGTACCACGTTCATCTGTACAATCAATAGTACGCAAGTATAAACACCATTGGACCACGCAGCAGTCATACCGATCAGGAAGGTGACGCGTTCTGTCTCCTAGAGATGAATGTACTTGTGCAAATCAATCCCAGAACAACAGGCTACCCGAAACGTTTGACCCAAGTTAAACAATTTAAAGGCAATGCTACCAAATACTAATTGAGTGTATGTAAACTTCTGACCCACTGGGAATGTGATTAAAGAAATAAAAGCTGAAATAAATCATTTTCTCTACTATTATTCTGACATTTCACATTCTTAAAATAAAGTGGTGATCCTAACTGACCTAAGACAGGGAATTTTTACTCTGATTTAATGTCAGGAATTGTGAAAAACTGAGTTTAAATGTATTTGGCTAAGGTGTATGTAAACTTCCGACTTCAACTGTACGTATGCATCCATACTGTGTGTGTACATACACTGTGCATTTGGAAAGGATTTTGACCCCTTGACCTTTCAAACGTTTTGCTAGGTAACAGCTTTATTCTAAAATGTATTCAATCGTTTTCCCCCCCTCATCAATCTACAGGCAGTACCCCATAATGACATCACAATACCCCATAATGAAATCACATTACCCCATAATGACATCACAATACCCCATAATGACATCACAATACCCCATAATGACATCACAATACCCCATAATGACATCACAATACCCCATAATGACATCACAATACCCCATAATGACAAGGCAAAAATGGGTTAAAAAAACCCTGAAATATCACATTTACATAAGTATCAAATCAAATGTATGAAGGGCTTTATACATATACATCAGCTGATATCTCAAAGTGCTGTACAGAAACCCAGCCTAAAACCCCAAACAGCAAGCAATGCAGGTGTAGAAGCACGGTGGCTAGGAAAAACTCCCTAGAAAGGCCAAAACCTAGGAAGAAACCTAGAGAGGAACCAGGCTATGAGGGGTGGCCAGTCCTCTTCTGGCTGTGCTGGGTGGAGATTATAACAGAACATGGCCAAGATGTTCAAATGTTCATAAATGACCAGCAGGGTTAAATAATAATAATCACAGTGGTTGTAGAGGGTGCAGCAAGTCAGCACCTCAGGAGTAAATGTCAGTTGGCTTTTCATAGCCAATCATTAAGAGTATCTCTACTACTACTGCAGTCTCTAGAGAGTTGAAAACAGCAGGTCTGGGACAGGTAGCACGTCCGGTGAACAGGTCAGGATTCCATAGCTGCAGGCAGAACAGTTGAAACTGGAGCAGCAGCACGGCCAGGTGGACTGGGGACAGCAAGGAGTCATCGTGCCAGGTAGTCCTGAGGCATGGTCCTAGGGTTCAGGCCCTCTGAGAAAGAGAGAATTAGAGAGAGCATACTTAAATTCACACAGGACACCGGATAGGACAGGAGAAGTACTCCAGATATAACAAACTGACCCTAGCCCCCTGACACACAAACTACTACAGCATAAATACTGGAGGCTGAGACAGGAGGGGTCAGGAGACACTGTGGACCCATCCGAGGACACCCCCGGACAGGGCCAAACAGGAAGGATATAACCCCACCCACTTTGCCAAAGCACAGCCCCCACACCACTAGAGGGATATCTTCAACCACCAACTTACCATCCTGAGACAAGGCTGAGTATAGCCCACAAAGATTGCTGCCACGGCACAACCCAAGGGGGGGCGCCAATTATTCAGACCCTTTACTCAGTACTTTGTTGAAGCACCTTTGGCAGCGATTACAGCCTTGAGTCTTCTTGGGTATGACGCTACAAGGTTGGCACACCTACAGTACCAGTCAAATCAAAATCAAATCAAATCAAATGTATTTATATAGCCCTTCGTACATCAGCTGATATCTCAAAGTGCTGTACAGAAACCCAGCCTAAAACAAAAGTTTGGACACACCTATCCATTCCAGGCTTTTTCTTCATTTTTTAAAACTATTTTCTACGTTGTAGAATAATACTGAAGACATTACAACTATGAAATAACACATATGGAATCATGTAATAACCCCAAAAAATTGTTAAACAAATCATAATATATTTTGTATCGGAGATTCTTCAAGGTAGCAACCCTTTTGCCTTGACAGCTTTGCACGTATCCCTAATTGCTCATGTAATTCGCTCTTGATAAGAGCATCTGCTTAAATGTAAATGTAACAACTGCTTGTAGAACAGTTTTTTTTTCCCCCACCTGTGATCGAGAAACTCTCCATCACTCTGTCTTTTAGTTTTGGATGTCATCGTAGGCTATCGCTGGTACTCCATGTAATTCCAGGCAGGGCAGGTCTGATGGAAACGCCAGCAATGGGGATTTAGACAGCCACAAAGCCGAACATTCTGCAGGCCCGCAAGGGCTAAACTTGTTGCGGGCTGTGTTCAAGCTGTCAAGGAAACCCTCGCTAGCTTGATATCGAGTTACCTAGCTGAGCTACCAAGCAGCTCTTCAAACTATTAGTTGACAGGATCCCTGGACAGATGTAGCGGTCCCAGCAACTGAGGTTAACCGTGTCGCTAGTAACCAAACTTCTTTCAATAGAACACTTTTTTTGCAGAGACTTTCAACACAACAAACTCCCTCGTTCCGCGTTCAGCATGCATTACACCAATTTCAATGAACCATAATGCTGAATGTATGCATCTATAGTCTAATTGTATTAAAATCCCTGCCCTATCCCCAGCCCTACCCGCAGAGCTGTTACCAGGGCGACCATGGCAACCTCCAGTTCATCCGGATGAACGGCAACCAAATTACCATCACCCCTGGCCCCAGCCTCGCTTCTCAGGTAGTGAGTCACACACACATCATCATCACCGTATTCACAAATTCTCTAGCTGGTGCTGAATGGGACTTTTCACTGGAAATCTATTACATTGTCCCAGCTTGGTGCGTAAAACCAAGCTAGTCCATCAATTTCTAGTAAAACCAAGCTAGTCCGTTGATTTAGTAAAACCAAGCTAGTCCATACATTTTTAGTAAAACCAAGCTAGTCCATCAATTTTAGTAAAACCAAGCTAGTCCATCAATTTTAGTAAAACCAAGCTAGTCCATCAATTTCTAGTAAAACCAAGCTAGTCCGTTGATTTAGTAAAACCAAGCTAGTCCGTTGATTTAGTAAAACCAAGCTAGTCCATCAATTTCTAGTAAAACCAAGCTAGTCCGTTGATTTAGTAAAACCAAGCTAGTCCATACATTTTAGTAAAACCAGCTGATCAATGTTTTTTATTTTATTTGTAATGCTCTCCTACTCGATTTCTCCCAAGGCCTCCGCAGTCCTGGAGCCTGCAGTTGAACCCCCGTCAGTTAACTACATGACATCTGAACCAACAGCTGTGCAGCAACTAGGTCCACCTCTGCACCAGCCCCTTACTGAGCCCTCGTCACCGTACAGTATGAGCAGGACAGAGACGGCCCCACTGGACTATACCGAGGAGGAACAGCTAGTAGAGCTGTACGCCGAGATACCTCGAACCGTCATCCACCTCGGACCACCTGACCTGCCAGAGGTCACGGGGTCAAAGGTCATGCCTGGGTTGACCACCGAGGTCATCCATGATGTCACTCTTGATGATGTCACTCCAGAGGTGAGCTGTCCGTCAGTCCCTCTCTTTTAATCTCTCTCCCTTAGAGTAAAAAACAATCTAGCATGGACATGATTGGATTGGTTATCTGTACAGGGCAAACTAAATTAACCTCGGATCAAGTGTTTGGGAGTATTTTGACATGTGTATTTAACCCAGTTTTTGATCTCTCCTCACATTCATCTCTGTCATTACTTTCACTCCTCCCTCTACCCCCACCGTCCCTCTAGATCACAGAGACCTTCAGTCTGGCCGACGGCAGCGAGTCCTGTCATGACGAGAGGGAGGCAGCTCTGTTTGGGTTCCTGAGGGCCCTGCGCCGCACGGTGCTACCAGCCCACTGGGTAGGGGTCATGGCCAGGGGACCTCTAATACAACTCCTCCAGTGTTCTAAACTCTCTACCATGGCTGACACAGTTCTCCAGATCCAACCTGGCTTCTGCTTCCAGGTAGGGAAAAGAGACTTCCAGGTAGAGGGAAAAGAGACTTCTAGGTAGGGGGAAAGAGACTTCTAGGTAGGGGGGAAAGAGACTTCTAGGTAGGGGGAAAGAGACTTCTAGGTAGGGGGAAATGAGACTTCCAGGTAGGGGGAAAAGAGACTTCCAGGTAGGGGGAAAAGAGACTTCTAGGTAGGGGGAAAAGAGACTTCTAGGTAGGGGGAAAAGAGACTTCTAGGTAGGGGGAAAAGAGACTTCCAGGTAGGGGGAAAAGAGACTTCCAGGTAGGGGGATAAAAGAGACTTCCAGGTAGGGGGATAAAAGAGACTTCCAGGTAGGGGGATAAAAGAGACTTCCAGGTAGGGGGATAAAAGAGACTTCCAGGTAGGGGGAAAAGAGACTTCCAGGTAGGGGGGAAAAGAGACTTCCAGGTAGGGGGATAAAAGAGACTTCCAGGTAGGGGGAAAAGAGACTTCCAGGTAGGGGGAAAAGAGACTTCCAGGTAGGGGGAAAAGAGACTTCCAGGTAGGGGGGAAAAGAGACTTCCAGGTAGGGGAGGAAAAGAGACTTCCAGGTAGGGGGAAAAGAGACTTCCAGGTAGGGGGGAAAGAGACTTCCAGGTAGGGGGAAAGAGACTTCCAGGTAGGGGGAAAGAGACTTCCAGGTAGGGGGAAAGAGACTTCCAGGTAGGGGGATAAAAGAGACTTCCAGGTGGGGGGATAAAAGAGACTTCCAGGTAGGGGGATAAAAGAGACTTCCAGGTAGGGGGATAAAAGAGACTTCCAGGTAGGGGGAAGAGACTTCCAGGTAGGGGAGGAAAAGAGACTTCCAGGTAAGGGGGAAAGAGACTTCCAGGTAGGGGGAAAGAGACTTCCAGGTAGGGGGGGGGGAAAGAGACTTCCAGGTAGGGGGAAAGAGACTTCCAGGTAAGGGGGAAAGAGACTTCCAGGTAGGGGGAAAGAGACTTCCAGGTAGGGGGGGAAAGAGACTTCCAGGTAGGGGGGAAAGAGACTTCCAGGTAGGGGGGGAAAGAGACTTCCAGGTAGGGGGAAAGAGACTTCCAGGTAAGGGGGAAAGAGACTTCCAGGTAGGGGGGAAAGAGACTTCCAGGTAGGGGGAAAGAGACTTCCAGGTAGGGGGGAAAGAGACTTCCAGGTAGGGGGAAAGAGACTTCCAGGTAAGGGGGAAAGAGACTTCCAGGTAGGGGGAAAGAGACTTCCAGGTAAGGGGGAAAGAGACTTCCAGGTAGGGGGAAAGAGACTTCCAGGTAGGGGGAAAGAGACTTCCAGGTAGGGGGAAAGAGACTTCCAGGTAGGGGGAAAGAGACTTCCAGGTAGGGGGAAAGAGACTTCCAGGTAGGGGGAAAGAGACTTCCAGGTAGGGGGGAAAGAGACTTCCAGGTAGGGGGAAAGAGACTTCCAGGTAGGGGGAAAAGAGACTTCCAGGTAGGGGGATAAAAGAGACTTCCAGGTAGGGGGATAAAAGAGACTTCCAGGTAGGGGGGATAAAAGAGACTTCCAGGTAGGGGGGGAAAGAGACTTCCAGGTAGGGGGGGGAAAGAGACTTCCAGGTAGGGGGAAAGAGACTTCCAGGTAGGGGGAAAGAGACTTCCAGGTAGGGGGAAAGAGACTTCCAGGTAGGGGGATAAAAGAGACTTCCAGGTAGGGGGGATAAAAGAGACTTCCAGGTAGGGGGATAAAGAGACTTCCAGGTAGGGGGATAAAAGAGACTTCCAGGTAGGGGGAAAGAGACTTCCAGGTAGGGGGAAAGAGACTTCCAGGTAGGGGGAAAGAGACTTCCAGGTAGGGGGAAGAGACTTCCAGGTAGGGGGAAAGAGACTTCCAGGTAGGGAAAGTTCGATTCAACTTAGCCCGTGTTCCAGATGGCACCCTAATTCCTTATAATTAATGCACTACTTTTGACAACTCCTTTTGGTCTCGTTACTGATGAAGGCTTTAGGGCAGAAACGCCATCCATAACTGTGACACCTCCTTTCTTTTGTATCAGTCTGTTTTTCCTTTTGGGCTGACGGCACCCAACGCCTCTCCTCCTAAGTATTTTACAACTTAATGGTAGAATGGGTCCTCGCAAGTTTTCAAGTGTCTGTTTACAGAAAACTGAAGCATGGATTACAGTTTGTCCAGGCCCCATTCAGTACTTTTCAGGGTGAGGAACCATCTAACATTGTTGTAAAATACTGAACTTCCCCCCTTTTTTAAGCTTGTGAACTACTGAAGGAGGAGTTGAGCTTGTTGTTGTGCATCGTCTTCAACCAGGTGACGGTACAGGGCCAGCCCCTGCTGCTGACCCACCCCCTGTATGAGGTCCACCCTCCCCGCCTCGGAACCATCACCCAGCTGGTGACTCTGCTGCTGGATCTGGAGACCCTGATGGTCTGCCCCGGCTTCCCCGTCAGGTTGCCCGCCCTGGGGGACAGGGGCATGGAGGTGAGAGCCAGAAAGACTCCTGCCCTATGGGTCGATCTCCTGTTTCTGTAGTGAGACAGCTTGATGTACCAGGACACCCCCTGGACAGGACACTAGTCTATCTCCTGTTTCTGTAGTGAGACCGCTTGATGTACCAGGACACCCCCTGGACAGGACACTAGTCTATCTCCTGTTTCTGTTGTGAGGCAGCTTGATGTACCAGGACAGGACACTAGTCTATCTCCTGTTTCTGCAGTGAGACAGCTTGATGTACCAGGACACCCCCTGGACAGGACACTAGTCTATCTCCTGTTTCTGTAGTGAGACCGCTTGATGTACCAGGACACCCCCTGGACAGGACACTAGTCTATCTCCTGTTTCTGTAGTGAGACAGCTTGATGTACCAGGACACCCCCTGGACAGGACACTAGTCTATCTCCTGTTTCTGTAGTGAGACCGCTTGATGTACCAGGACACCCCCTGGACAGGACACTAGTCCTACTAGTCCATCATCATCACTAGTACTCATTCATATATCCTTATGTACATATTCTTTATCCCCTTACACTGTGTATAAGACAGTAGTTTTTTTGGAATTGTTAGTTAGATTACTTGCTCGTTATTACTGCATTGTCGGAACTAGAAGCACAAGCATTTCGCTACACTCGCATTAACATCTGCTAACCATGTGTATGTGACAAATAAAATTTGATTTGATTTAGTGAGTATATCTCCTGTTTCTGTAGTGAGACAGCTTGATGTACCAGGACAGGACACTAGTCTTTCTCCTGTTTCTGCAGTGAGACAGCTTGATGTACCAGGACACCCCCTGGACAGGACACTAGTCTATCTCTCTGGCCCTTACCCCTAATCCAGCTCCTTAATGCTGAGTGGCACAGGTCCCAGTTTGATAACCTTTTTCCAATACATTCAATATTTAAGAACTGCAAATGCACTCCAAACTATATCTTCAGGTGTTTGTAAAAGCAGACTAAAGTCTCTAGAATGCATCTTTTAACATGTCATTGTGCAATACCTTTTATTTTATTTTTTACAATGTCCCGTTTTACCGGTAGGTGATGGAGCCGGTTCTTTGTGTGAGGGCGGCCATCTGTGAACTGCTGGTCCCTCTGGAGGAGGAGAGGTGTGAGAGGTGTCGAGACAACATCGTGGAGGAGGACCTGGAACTTATAGAGGAGGAGGACCTGGAACTTATAGAGGAGGAGGACCTGGAACTTATAGAGGAGGAGGACCTGGAATTTGAGCTGGAGTTGGGGGAGGATGGGTGGGTGTAACAGGGTTGGAGGGTGTGACTGGAGTAGGTTTGAACCCCCGGGACAAGACTGTGTTAGCCTGCTGAGCTAAATCCTAAACTTGTGTTAGCCCACCAAGCCATAACTCTAGGCAGGTTTACTTGTTATGCAAGTGTGGTTCACGGAACCAACTAAATACAGGGACCCAAGACCAGGTTGCTCATCATACCAGCTCGGTTCACTGTACAGGACTTTGTTTTTGGAGAACCAGGACGTGGATTGGTGCGCCTCCAACCAACGCAGAAGTGCCTGCGTGTGATTGACATTTCAATTTGGTGCTTTTAGAAATAGAATGGCTAGAAAATCATTCTATTCGTTGTATTTCTATGACTAGAATTTTGACTTTACTTATGGACATGACTGAAAAATGTCTTCCAACACATCACTGGTAGTTTACCATTAGATCAGGCTGTTTTTTACTTCTGCATTTGACACTTAATGCTGTTCGGCATTAAAACGAATGAAAGTTCTCAACACGGGGCAACTGGGATATCAACATGACTACTTGTCTTTGGTTTCTGGACCAGCTGTGTGTTTTAAAAAAAAAAAACATTTGTTTATCAGTCATCACTGTATTTCATAGACTACGTAACACGCACGCAGACTAGTAGCAATGTGTGTATGGAAGATTGGCTGCTTAACGTTAATTTATGATCTAGTAACGTTATACATACCTTTTTTTGTGAAGTGTTCTACATTGTAGAATAATAGTGAAGACATCAAATCAATGAAATTACACATATGGAGTCATGTAGTAACCAAAAAACTGTTTAACAAATCAAAATGTGTTTAATGTTTGAGATTCGTCAAAGTCGCCGCCCTCTGCCTTGATGACAGCTTTGTACGCAGATCACCCCTACCTTTTCACAACACAACTGATTGGCTAAAACGCATTAAGAAGGAAATAAATTCCACAAATTAACTTTTAACAAAGCACACCTGTTAATTGAAATGCATTCCAGGTGACTACCTCATCAAGCTGGTTGAGAGAATGCCAAGAGTGTGCAAAGCTGTCATCAAGGCCAATGGTGGCTACTTTGAAGAATATAAAATATATTTTAATTTGTTTAACATGTTTTTGGTTACTACATGATTCCATATGTGTTCATTTCATAGTTTTGATGTCTTAACTATTATTCTACGATGTAGAATTTTTACAAAATAAAGAAAAACCCTTTGAATGAGTAGGTGTGTCCAAGCTTTTGACTGGTACTGTATCAATGTGTGTATGGAAGAATGTCTGCTTAACGTTGGGACTACATACTCTGTTCATATAAAAAAAGAGTTCATAATGGAACTTCTGATATCTTCCTGTTGCAGGAACATTTTTTTTGCGCATTTTAAGAATGGAGCTAGCTAGTTTGTTCGTCTTTTCAAGAACTGTGAACTGCCACAGTGACGTTACAAAGTAGAAGTAGTAGGCTGCTTTTATCCCTTTTCAGGGTAACTTTCACATTAACGACAGCATTATACTTGCTTTTCTGGTTCAAAGTTCAGTTATTTTAATATTTCTGGTTCAATTTTCAGAGTTCTATTATTTCTGGTTCTATTTTCAGAGTTCTATTATTTCTGGTTCTATTTTCAGAGTTCTATTATTTCTGGTTCTATGTGAATTCAAATGCATTTTTTTTTATACATTTAAAAAAAACAACATTTTACAGAACTAGACCATCACTATCTACTCTCCCCAGCTGACTGAACAAAGTGCTCACAGGCTGGCTTACCATTGCTCCCAATCTTTCCCGAGACAGTTGTAGTGTTGGAATGAAGGTCTGTGTCGGTAATAAATGTTTTGATTATGTCAATACACTGGACTGGATAATCAGTGAGAAGTGAGACATTGATCAGAATCTGTTGCAAATGTAACGGGGTTCACCTTTTTTATGTTCACGTGTAACTGTTCTCTTGGCTTTGTTTAAAAAAAATTTTTTTTAAATGTTTTCAAAGATTTTATGTGTTGTTCACGGGAACAACATGGTCCATACAAGGACCACTTGTCTTTTTTATAAATTTGAATTTTATTTGACCTTTTATTTGACTAGGCAATTCAGTTAGGAACAAATTCTTATTTTTAATGACGGCCTGGGAACAGTGGGTTTAACTGCCTGTTCAGGGGCAGAACGGCAGATTTGTACCTTGTCGGCTCGGGGATTTGAACTTGCAACCTTTCGGTTACTAGTCCAACGCTCTAACCACTAGGTAGAATTGAAGGTAATGGTCTGTGGAGATGCTCCAGGAACCTACTGTATCCTACTGGGAATGTCAGTTTGTTATGGTAAAGAAGTACTGGTTTATTTTTTATGGTGTCAGTATTTGTATCAAAACTTGTCAAAGTATTAAACTTGAACTTTTTATGGTTGTTGATCTCTCTGCTTTCCCCGTCATGATCTCTCTCCTTTCCCCGTCATGATCTCTCTCCTTTCCCCGTCATGATCTCTCTCCTTTCCCCGTCATGATCTCTCTGCTTTCCCCGTCATGATCTCTCTGCTTTCCCCGTCATGATCTCTCTGCTTTCCCCGTCATGATCTCTCTGCTTTCCCCCCATGATCTCTCTGCTTTCCCCGTCATGATCTCTCTGCTTTCCCTGTCATGATCTCTCTGCTTTCCCTGTCATGATCTCTCTCCTTTCCCCGACATGATCTCTCTGCTTTCCCCCGACATGATCTCTCTGCTTTCCCCTTCATGATCTCTGCTTTCCCCAAAGACTAGTAGTCATTTAGGCTGTGTTTACACAAACAGACCAATTCTAATCTTCTGTCCAATTATTGGTCTTTTGACCAATCAGATCTTTTGCCAATAATTGTGCAAAAAGATCAGCATTGGGCTTGCCGGTGTAAAAATATCTTTAGATTCTGTGTGAAAGAGTGCTTGGTAGACTTTGTACACACAGTAGACTGGCTGCAACCAACTGCATGTTGAGGCTGTTCCTCAGCCTCCCCTGTAGTGCTCGTCTCGGCCACCAGATGGCGCCGTCGTCTCTTCTTAGCCAATGGAGCAGTGAACCGTTTGACTGAGCACATTGAAAAGCAGTCTGACAGGTTGGTGATGTTCAGTGCCTCAAGGTTCTTCACGCCATCAGTTACTTCTTATGTTCTCTGTTAACAAAAAATGTAAATCAATTTCATCTCAATGTGGTGATTTTGACAAATTTGTTTAAAAAAATACGTTATTTCCCGATCTGTTAAAAATGTTAGTCCTGTTGACGCCTGGACTGACCCCCACAGATTAGGATTATATGTAATTTAGTCCTGTTGACGCCTGGCAAAAAGACAGATTAGGATTATATGTAAAAATTTAGTCCTGTTGAAAGAGCCTGTAGACTTTGACCCCACAGATTAGGATTATATGTAATTTAGTCCTGTTGAGCCGCCTGGACTGTCCCCCACAGATTAGGATTATATGTAATTTAGTCCTGTTGAGCCTGGACTGAGCACAGATTAGGATTATATGTGATTTAGTCCTGTTGACGCCTGGACTGACCCCCACAGATTAGGATTATATGTAATTTAGTCCTGTTGATTTTGCAAATTGGTTTGACCCCCACAGATTAGGATTATATGTAATTTAGTCCTGTTGACCCCTGGACTGACCCCCACAGATTAGGATTATATGTAATTTAGTCCTGTTGACGCCTGGACTGACCCCCACAGATTAGGATTATATGTCATTTAGTCCTGTTGACCCCTGGACTGACCCCCACAGATTAGGATTATATGTAATTTAGTCCTGTTGATGCCTGGACTGACCCCCACAGATTAGGATTATATGTAATTTAGTCCTGTTGGCGCCTGGACTGACCCCCACAGATTAGGATTATATGTAATTTAGTCCTGTTGACGCCTGGACTGACCCCCACAGATTAGGATTATATGTAATTTAGTCCTGTTGACGCCTGGACTGACCCCCACAGATTAGGATTATATGTAATTTAGTCCTG